>NC_052325.1:31404816-31704816 GCF_016432855.1 Salvelinus namaycush | reverse complement strand
TCTGGCCCTGTAACCTTGTAAATGTTGCCCTGTTTAAAGGTCTTACTCGCATCGGCTACAGAGAGCATGATCACACAGACGTCCGGAACAGCTGGTGCTCTTAAGCTTCAGTGTTCATGCTTCAGTGTTGCTTGCCCCGAAGAGCACATAGAAGTCATTTCGCTCGTCTGGTAGGCTCGTGTCACTGGGCAGCTCGCTGCTGGGCTTCCCTGTGTAGTCCGTAATAGTTTGCAAGCCCTGACACATTTGACGAGCTTCAGAGCCGCTGTAGTAGTATTCAATCTTAGTCCTGTATTGATGCTTTGCCTGTTTGATGGTTCGTCAGAGGCCGTAGCGGGATTTCTTATAAGTGTTCCTGTTCTTGAAAGCGTCAGCTCTACCCTTTTAGCTCAGTTCGGATGTTGCCTATAATCTATGGCTTCTGGATGGGTTATGTACGTATGGTCACTGTGGGGACGACGTCATCAATGCACTTATTGATGAAGCCAGTGACTGATGTGATATACTATTGTTTACTACTGCAAAATTAAAGGCCCGAGTTTGCCCAAACCCTGAAACAAAAATAACTTCCTCCGTTAGTAAATCCATTAGCTGCTCCTCTCTGTCTGTCACTCAATCGCTCCCTGCACGCAGGCAGCTCGCTGTGCATGCACTCTGCTCATGGCGGCTCTGAGTCTGTGTATCCATAGCATCAGCTCCGCTTGGGCTGCTCTGCCAGAGATATTAGAGACGGGAGGAGATAGGAATCCCATTGGGCAATGAACGAAGGAACGTATAACGCCCCATCCAGCAGACTGTCGACCAATCACATTCACGTTATCATACTGTGTCATGCAGTTGCTAAGCTAATCGTCACGCAATCCCATCTCAAAGTCAGGGTATGCGTAGAGAAACGTGTCTATTTTCTTCTAAAGTATGTAATGTTACGATTCCAAAGCTATACAATATTACAGATAGCAATTTAATTATCTGAAATCTTGGAAAAAATGTGTAATGTTGTGCTTCTTGTTGACGAAATTCATGCTAATGTTGGGTTTTTGAGTTAGCGCCTGACTCCCATTCACTCCTTGAAGGAGAGCTCCAAAATTGGCCAGAATGCACCACGTGGCCCATTGTCATAGCATGGGCAACGTACACAATGGGTGTTATTACGATTCCAATGGAGTGTTCTATCTCCTCAAAAGTATCTCTGGCTCTGCTCAATGAACGAATAGACACGAGATAGCAGTTAACTGTTAGCTACTTTTGGTCGGTAAATGCTAACAAAACTCAAGGAACATTATAATAAAAAATATATATATTTGACAAGGTTGAAGCACTTCTGACACAATGTGATGGACTTAGTCAGATATTTCTGTACTGTGCAGCATAGCACAAGCAAATGGCTCAGCTGATCAATTTAGTGATATCCGAGCCCTATCCGTACCCTAGTTATTGATGAAAAACAGGCCCTACCCGGCTCTAACCCGATGCATAATGTTGGGGCCCGTAGGGCTCGGTTCAGGTAGCAGAGCTCTACACCCGGTATCCTACCTTACTTGATTAAGTGAGTGCTACTTGCAATTCACAGTACACAAACACCAAGGCCTCTCAATGTAGACCTGCTTACCTCCCTCCTCCCCACCTCCCCTTCCTCCACCTCATCTTCTCTGTGTTAATGGGACTTCGTTCTACTTTCTCTGCTCATTAGCATCTGACCTCTTATGGACAGTGACCTGTGAGCTAGACAGACAGAGAGGGGGCTTGGGGGATGGGGCATTAACCCTTGGCCTTCTGTAATGTGTTAGTAGTACTGGCTGGATCTTAGATAGCTCAAATGGTGTTAAAGAACTACGCTCACTGACAGGGAAGTATGTTAACCTTCACCTTGTCTGCTGGATAGATCACACACACAGTCACACACACATCATTGTCATCATCATCATAATCAAGATGGGGTGAGTGGTGGGCCTTAGATCTAGAGGTTACAGTTCAGACAGATGCCTACCTATGACCAGGTGTTATGACCAGCTAATGTTTCCTGCTACATTGTGTTCCTCAAGGTGGAAGGTCATGGCCTTTCCTACCTGTGTGTTACTATGGGGTAGTGCTAAGAGATATGACTGGGAGTAGCTCATAAAGAATTATAAAGAATTTTATGAGCAGTTCCTATTTTATAAAGGAACTGAGGCAGAATCTCAAGATGGGGAACTCTTTGATAGCTGTACTGGGGAAGGCAGAGATGAAAGTTTTAACTTTGCATGGTGAGAATTAAACAGTTATCACTAGCCGGCCTCTGCGCAGTACCCTGCCCTGAACCTTAGACACTGTCACTTTCCGGCTACTAGGGATGTAAAGATTCACCTATACACATCGGTCCTCGTTCAAATGTTTAAGTTGTAAGTGCATCGATCCGCGGACCCCAAACCGATCCAAACCGTAGCATGCATCGGTCAGAAAATCTATTCAAGTGTTACAAATCACCGGTTCACTAAAATGTTTTGCTCATATTACTTTCTTTCTAACTTCTGAAAATACCTAATCTTTTGTGACAACTGAGGTGTCCTCTCCTTCAGTGTCGAACTAAGCATATAACTGTGTTGACAGTTATTGATCAACAAGTCATTTGGCATGTCGAACCACCCAGGCAATGTCGCCTAGTAGCCTAATCAAACTGCACAAACTGCACTGCTTTGCACAGTGAGGTATGCCGCACGTCACCTTCAACATTCAAATGTTTGTAAAATGGTTTGTACAATATAAGGCTTTATTAGTTGAGTGACAGCCAGTGTAATTTGCTGGGTTATTGTTATCAAATGCCCTGTTGAAAATGATGTTTTACCAGAATAAAAGGGCCTAAACAACCGCCTGAGCCACGACTCTCATCTGGCTACGTAGCGTACCTGCTGATTGGCGCTCAGGCTGCATTAGATTTTATTTCAGTTGTTCAGGTTCACCATCAGCAATAGTTTTGGTAGTTTTGCTTTAAACAATCAGTGTATATGGTCATTTTTTATACAGGATAAAGTTGATACATTTCATAACAAGGACACTGCACTGTTGAAGCAGGAGGAAAGGAACTTCCAAACATCGGAACCATTCGATTTTGACATGGGGAGGAGGGGTGAAATCCAAAGTTGTGCCAAGTATTCATTGGCTATGCCATACATCATAAATTCTGATACATTGCTTGCTCACTACTTTGAATCTGCAAAAATGACATTCATTAGTTAGTGATGGTGATTTCAGATCAAAAGTTGCGGTCGAAAAAGCAAACATTGCCCCCCTTATCTGATAGTGTGGTGGTAGATGCATATTTTCCCTTATGTCTCAGCTCAGCTGCCTACATAAATATTTTACACACACACACACACACACACACACACACACACACACACACACACACACACACACACACACACACACACACACACACACACAGAGAAAAGTCAGCTCAGACAGATCTAGCTCAGAGATGTCAGCTCAGACAGATCTAGCTCAGAGATGTCAGCTCAGACAGATCTAGCTCAGAGAGGCCCAGCTCAGACAGATCTAGCTCAGAGAGGCCATCTCAGACAGATCTAGCTCAGAGAGGCCATCTCAGACAGATCTAGCTCAGAGAGGCCATCTCAGACAGATCTAGCTCAGAGAGGCCATCTCAGACAGATCTAGCTCAGAGAGGCCATCTCAGACAGATCTAGCTCAGAGATGTCAGCTCAGACAGATCCAGCTCAGAGAGGCCCAGCTCAGACAGATCTAGCTCAGAGATGTCAGCTCAGACAGATCCAGCTCAGAGAGGCCCAGCTCAGACAGATCTAGCTCAGAGAGGCCCAGCTCAGACAGATCTAGCTCAGAGATGTCAGCTCAGACAGATCCAGCTCAGAGAGGCCCAGCTCAGACAGATCCAGCTCAGAGAGGCCCAGCTCAGATAGATCTAGCTCAGAGAGGCCCAGCTCAGACAGATCTAGCTCAGAGAGGCCATCTCAGACAGATCTAGCTCAGAGAGGCCATCTCAGACAGATCTAGCTCAGAGATGTCAGCTCAGAGATGTCAGCTCAGACAGATCTAGCTCAGAGATGTCAGCTCAGACAGATCTAGCTCAGAGATGTCAGCTCAGACAGATCCAGCTCAGAGAGGCCCAGCTCAGACAGATCTAGCTCAGAGATGTCAGCTCAGACAGATCCAGCTCAGAGAGGCCCAGCTCAGACAGATCTAGCTCAGAGAGGCCCAGCTCAGACAGATCCAGCTCAGAGAGGCCATCTCAGACAGATCTAGCTCAGAGAGGCCATCTCAGACAGATCTAGCTCAGAGATGTCAGCTCAGACAGATCTAGCTCAGAGAGGCCCAGCTCAGACAGATCTAGCTCAGAGAGGCCCAGCTCAGACAGATCTAGCTCAGAGAGGCCATCTCAGACAGATCCAGCTCAGAGAGGCCCAGCTCAGACAGATCCAGCTCAGAGAGGCCACCTCAGACAGATCCAGCTCAGAGAGGCCCAGCTCAGACAGATCTAGCTCAGAGAGGCCATCTCAGACAGATCTAGCTCAGAGAGGCCATCTCAGACAGATCCAGCTCAGAGAGGCCCATCTCAGACAGATCCAGCTCAGAGAGGCCCAGCTCAGACAGATCCAGCTCAGAGAGGCCAGCTCAGACAGATCTAGCTCAGATAGGCCATCTCAGACAGATCTAGCTCAGAGAGGCCATCTCAGACAGATCCAGCTCAGAGAGGCCCAGCTCAGACAGATCCAGCTCAGAGAGGCCCAGCTCAGACAGATCTAGCTCAGAGATGTCAGCTCAGACAGATCTAGCTCAGAGATGTCAGCTCAGACAGATCCAGCTCAGAGAGGCCCAGCTCAGACAGATCTAGCTCAGAGATGTCAGCTCAGACAGATCTAGCTCAGAGATGTCAGCTCAGACAGATCTAGCTCAGAGATGTCAGCTCAGACAGATCTAGCTCAGAGATGTCAGCTCAGACAGATCTAGCTCAGAGATGTCAGCTCAGACAGATCCAGCTCAGAGAGGCCCAGCTCAGACAGATCTAGCTCAGAGAGGCCCAGCAGACAGATCTAGCTCAGAGAGGCCCAGCTCAGACAGATCTAGCTCAGAGAGGCCCAGCTCAGACAGATCTAGCTCAGAGAGGCCAGCTCAGACAGATCTAGCTCAGAGAGGCCATCTCAGACAGATCTAGCTCAGAGATGTCAGCTCAGACAGATCTAGCTCAGAGATGTCAGCTCAGACAGATCTAGCTCAGAGATGTCAGCTCAGACAGATCTAGCTCAGAGAGGCCCAGCAGACAGATCTAGCTCAGAGAGGCCCAGCTCAGACAGATCTAGCTCAGAGAGGCCATCTCAGACAGATCTAGCTCAGAGAGGCCATCTCAGACAGATCTAGCTCAGAGATGTCAGCTCAGACAGATCTAGCTCAGAGATGTCAGCTCAGACAGATCTAGCTCAGAGATGTCAGCTCAGACAGATCCAGCTCAGAGAGGCCCAGCTCAGACATTTCTAGCTCAGAGAGGCCCAGCTCAGACAGATCTAGCTCAGAGAGGCCATCTCAGACAGATCCAGCTCAGAGAGGCCCAGCTCAGACAGATCCAGCTCAGAGAGGCCACCTCAGACAGATCCAGCTCAGAGAGGCCCAGCTCAGACAGATCTAGCTCAGAGAGGCCATCTCAGACAGATCTAGCTCAGAGAGGCCATCTCAGACAGATCCAGCTCAGAGAGGCCCATCTCAGACAGATCCAGCTCAGAGAGGCCCAGCTCAGACAGATCTAGCTCAGAGAGGCCATCTCAGACAGATCTAGCTCAGAGAGGCCATCTCAGACAGATCTAGCTCAGAGAGGCCATCTCAGACAGATCTAGCTCAGAGAGGCCATCTCAGACAGATCCAGCTCAGAGAGGCCATCTCAGACAGATCCAGCTCAGAGAGGCCCAGCTCAGACAGATCTAGCTCAGAGATGTCAGCTCAGACAGATCTAGCTCAGAGATGTCAGCTCAGACAGATCCAGCTCAGAGAGGCCCAGCTCAGACAGATCTAGCTCAGAGAGGCCCAGCTCAGACAGATCTAGCTCAGAGAGGCCAGCTCAGACAGATCCAGCTCAGACAGATCCAGCTCAGAGAGGCCCAGCTCAGACAGATCCAGCTCAGAGAGGCCACCTCAGACAGATCTAGCTCAGAGAGGCCACCTCAGACAGATCTAGCTCAGAGAGGCCATCTCAGACAGATCCAGCTCAGAGAGGCCCATCTCAGACAGATCCAGCTCAGAGAGGCCCAGCTCAGACAGATCTAGCTCAGAGAGGCCATCTCAGACAGATCTAGCTCAGAGAGGCCATCTCAGACAGATCTAGCTCAGAGAGGCCATCTCAGACAGATCTAGCTCAGAGAGGAAAGATGCATATCCCTACCGGCTACCACCCGGTACTCTACCCTGAACCTTGGTCTGCTGCCCTATGTATATAGTCATTGAACACTGGTCACTTTAATTATGTTTACATACTGTTTTACCCACTTTATATGTATATACTGTATTCTAGTCATGACTCATCCCATATACAGTTGAAGTCAGAAGTTTACATTCACCTTGGCCAAATATATTTAAACTCAGTTTTTTCCAATTCCTGACATTTAATCCTAGTAAAAATTCCCTGTCTTAGGTCAGTTAGGATCACCACTTTATTTTAAGAATGTGAAATGGCAGAATAATAGCAGAGATAATTATTTCTTTCAGTTTTATTTCTTTCATCACATTCCCAGTGGGTCAGAAGTTTACATACACTCAATTAGTATTTGGTAGCATTGCCTTTAAATTGTTTAACTTGGATCAAATGTTTTGGGTAGCCTTCCACAAGCTTCCCACAATAAGTTAAGTTGGGTGAATTTTGTCCCATTCCTCCTGACAGAGCTGGTGTAACTGAGTCAGGTTTGTAAGCCTCCTTGCTCGCACACGGTTTTTCAGTTCTGCCCACAAATGTTCTATAGGATTGAGGTCAGGGCTTTGTGATGGCCACTCCAATACCTTTACTTTGTTGTCCTTAAGCCATTTTGCCACAACTTTGGAAGTATGCTTGGGGTCATTGTCCATTTGGAAGACCATTTGCAACCAAGCTTTAACTTCCTGACTGATGTCTTGAGATGTTTCTTCAATATATCCACATAATTTCCCCTCCTCATGATGCCATCTATTTTGTGAAGTACACCAGTCCCTCCTGCAGCAAAGCACCCCCACAACATGATGCTGCCACCCCCCGTGCTTCACGGTTGGGATGGTGTTCTTCGGCTTGCAAGCCTCCCCCTTTTTCCTCCAAACATAACGATGGTCATTATGGCCAAACAGTTCTATTTTTGTTTCATCAGAGCAGAGGACATTTCTCCAAAAAGTAAGATCTTTGTCCCCATGTGCAGTTGCAAACCGTAGTCTGGCTTTTTAATGGCGGTTTTGTAGCAGTGGCTTCTTCCTTGCTGAGTGGCCTTTCAGGTTATGTCGATATAGGACTTGTTTTACTGTGTATATAGATACTTTTGTACCTGTTTCCTCCAGTATCTTCTCAAGGTCCTTTGCTGTTGTTCTGGGATTGATTTGCAGTTTTCGCACCAAAGTACGTTCATCTCTAGGAGACAGAACGCGTCTCCTTCCTGAGCGGTATGACGGCTGCATGGTCCCATGGTGTTTATACTTGCGTACTATTGTTTGTACAGATGTACGTGGTACCTTCAGGCGTTTGGAAATTGCTCCCAAGGATGAACCAGACTTGTGGAGGTCTACAATTAATTTTTCTGGGGTCTTGGCTGATTTCTTTTGATTTTCCTGTTATGTCAACCAAATAGGCATGGGGTTTGAAGGTAGGCCTTGAAATACATCCACAGGTACACCTCCAATTGACTCAAATGATGTCAATTAGTCAGAAGCTTCTAAAGCCATGACATTATTTTCTGGAATTTTCCAAGCTGTTTAAAGGCACAGTGTAACGATCGTCGTGTAGAGGAGAAGGAGAAGACCAAGGTGCAGCGTGGTAAGTATTCATAATTCCTTTTAATGAATACGAATACTAGAACAAAACAACAAAAACGATAAATGAACAGTTCTGCAAGGTGACATACACTAAACAGAAAACAATCACCCACCAACACAGGTGGGAACAGGCTACCTAAGTATGATTCTCAATCAGAGACAACGATAGACAGCTGCCTCTGATTGAGAACCATACCAGGCCAAACACACAGAAATACAAAACAATGACAACATAGAACACCAGACATAGAATGCCCACCCAAACTCACGCCCTGACCAACCAAAATAGAGACAAAAAAGGATCTCTATGGTCAGGGCGTGACAGGGCGTGACACAGTCAATTTAGTGTATGTAAACTTCTCACCCACTGCATTTGTGATACACTGAATTATAAGTGAAATAATCTGTCTGTAAACAATTATTGGAAAAATGACTTGTGTCACGCACAAAGTAGATGTCCTAACCGACTTGCCAAAACTATAGTTTGTTAACAAGAAATTTGTGGAGTGGTTGAAAAACTAGTTTTAATGACTCCAACCTAAGTGTATGTTCTGTCTACAGTATACACACCATTCACATACATATAGATTTATATTCCGGACTCTGGTCCACATATAAATACCTGCAATTCTATCCATTTTGCCAGCGGTTTTGTACTGTTTATTTAAATACTATTTTTTCGACATAGCTCACTTTTTATTATTTCTACTACTGTACATTTTAATTACACTGTTTATACACACCGCATATTTATTTATATACTGGATTCTTGACATGGCTCATTCTAATATATCTACTGCTGTACATATAAGTATCTTGTTTTAAATCATCCAGTGTATGGCATTTGGATTACTGTTACAGTGCTATTTGAGTTTGTGTGCTAATTGGTGCTAATTGGATTCGTTTCGACGTTTTCAAGATTTCTTTTGTATTATTTGTGTACTTGTTTGACATTTTGCTGCATTGTTAGGAGCTAGTAACTTAAGGATTTTGCTGCACCCACAATAACATCTCAGTAGGAGGCAAAATTATGGCTGCACGATATGGGTAAAAAGCATTTTATTTGTATTACCAAATATTGCGATTGAAATTTGACTTGCGATATAGATCAAAACACTTGGGTGAACTGTTGGAATCAAATAAATAATATGATTTATATTAAGAAGCAAAGTGGAAAGCAGCTTGGTTGTTTGGAACAATCTGTTGACTGCACATTTACAGTGAATCTAACAGCGGGGGCTGGGGCTTTGTGTGTGGAAAGCAGACGCAAGAGGAGTGAGCTGACAATCAGAATAAACTATAAAAAACGAACGTTGTTGTTTCAAAATATTGCATGCTATATGGAACTCTTGCGATATGGATATTGCACAATATTGCGATTTTGATGGGAATTCTATTTATTTTGCAGCCCTAGTGAGAATGACATTAGAAATGCAGCTCTGAGAATTGAGGACACACACACACACACACACAAACACAGCTCATCATCATAGTCTGACATGGTCGTGACCTGTATCTGAAGAGCAAAGAGGAGAGAGAGGGCAGCACACACACACACACACACACGCAAAATCTGGTACAGGATCAAGTGTAGGTCATTGAAGAGAGTTGTCATACATAGGAAACATACCGTTTCTGTACTATACCTGGGTATATGGTATTACCAGAAGTGCACACTAAGGGCGCTATTTCAATAAAAATGTTGGACGGACAAAACTATTTAGGTTGTGTCTGTAGTCTGGGTAACACACCTTTTAGCTAACATTCCGCTCCTTGCCATTCCAAAGAGACTGGCCTTTCGGCAATCTCAATGTTCAATATGCAGTTGGATTTGGGGCAGAGTTGCTCATTGGTTGTTGGAAATAACATTAATATATTCCATGACAATTTATAAAGCCTTGAAAATAGAATCAGATTTATAATAAAGTCAAAAAGAAACATTTAGCTGTTAGCTTGGCAAGTTGTTGTATTTTGAGGCTTAAAATCAAAGAGGTTTTGTGGTTGGAATTGCTGGTACTCAGGCTAGCTCAGCGTTTCCCAAGCTCGGTCCTCGGGACACCAAGGGGTGCACGTTTTGGTTTTTACCCTAACACTACACAGCTGATTCAAATTATCAAAGCTTGATGATTAGTTGGTTATTTGAATCAGCTGTGTAGTGTTAGGGCAAAAACCAAAACTTGCACCCCTTGTGGTCCCGAGGAACGAGTTTGGGAATCTATGGGCCAGAATGTCTCTGACGTAACCAAGAAGCTTAATCTTGACATCTAGCCGCTTAGCTAGCAAGTTAGCAAACCAAATGCAAAGCTGGAGCCCTAAGCTGTATATAATTTATTTGACACATCTTAGATTTCTTATAGTTATACTTAACGTATAGTTATAAGCAGTGGCGTAGCACACACCCCCACAGCCCCCGGGTATTGAAAGTCATTCCGCCGTATTTCGAAATATCCCAGTATACGGTATAAACGATATATCGCTCTAGCCTTGTCATTATTCTACAGTGGAGTTATGGTAATAGTAACTAGAGGGTTCATCTTACATCAATGTCTGTCCCCATCACCAAATTACAGTACCCTCTTCCTGTCTCTCCTCTCTTCTTCATTCCTCTCTCTCCCTGTCTCTCGCTCTCATTGTAGAGGGACCTCTTTCTCTCCTTTAACATCTGTGAATGGCGAGGACTTGACAGACTGTATTAAAGGCTTGTATTGTTTTATGTTCCTTTTAGTTCATAAACAACTTGCCCCTTTCCTGTCTCCCTTTGTAGTGAAATAAGTATTTTCTTCTGTCAATTTGAATTTCTTTCCAAAACGCACTCATTTTATAGTGTGTGTGTTTGTGTGTGTGTGCGCTCCTCTGTCAGGACCCGGTGTGAGAAACAGTCACTCAGTAAACTGAGCCACTAATAGTCGGCAGAACCCAGAAGATGAGGCAGACACAGCAGTACTAGAGACGGTGGTTTAATAAAGTAAAAAGGAAAAGATCTTCAGGCAAAAAATAAAAATCCACAACGTCAAAAGTAATATCCAAGAGAAAAAATGTATATCCTCTAAGACACAAGGAAAATCCACAAAGTGGTAACAACAGCAGGGGAAAAACAAACCTCAAAAGAAGAAAAATAAACAAGAACAAAACCAGAGTACCTCAAGAAAATCCAACAAGAGAAACAAAAGTTCACAGCATGGCTGGGGCAGGGTGCTAACATACAAACACAGAGCAAAGAACTGAGGAACACTAAGGGTTTAAATACTTTCAAGGGAAATGAGGCACAGGTGCAAATAATAACTGGAACAAGGGAAAAAACAAAAGGGTAAAAAAAGCACAATGGGGGCATCTAGTGACCAAAACCTGAACTATCCTGGCCAAATCCTGACACTCCTCAGCATGGCTTAGTCAGGCTATAGCTGACTGAAACCTGACGTCTGACTGCTTCCCACCAAATCCCTCTGGATCACAGCTCAGACACACTCCTAACCAACAGCCTTTACACAATACCACTACTTACTCTATCCCTTTCACGCTCTCTCTCTCTTTATCTCTCGCTATCTCACCTCGCTCTCGTTCTTTTTCACTTTCTTTTTCTTTTTCTCTTACTCATTCCCCCTCTCTCTCTCTCTCGCTCTCTCTCGCTCTCTCTCGCTCTCTCTCGCTCTCGTCTCTACCGGCAGTTTTCTAAACGGTAGGGAGAACAAGAGGGAATTATACTATAATGCATTGAATGACACTTGAGAAACACACACACATGCAGGACACACACAGTTGATACCACCACCAACAACAGGGTTAAGCCACCTGGGCTTCTCTGTCTGTCTCTATATCCACAGAATCAGACCCTATCATAGTTGTGTAACAATATTCTCTACTTAACTTCTACATAGAAAAAGTTTAACGGATGTTGGCTTTAGAAAGTTAAGAGGATCACATGGACTGTACTGGCAGAGACCATACACACGAGCTTGAATAGAAATCATACTCTATCAATTGAATTTGTATTTATTAAGGATCTCTATTAGTTCCTGCCAAGGCAGCAGCTACTCTTCCTGGGGTCCAGCAACATTAAGGCAGTTAAATACAATTGCAAATATTACATGACATTACATTTTAATAACGCTTTTCACAACACATGAAGTGTGTTCCCTCAAGCAACTACTCACTCTACTACTACATGTCTATCTCGCACGCACGCACACACAGAGACACTTCGATAGTGTCACGACTTCCTCCGAAGTCGGTCCCTCTCCTTGTTCGGGCGACGTTCGGCGGTCGACGTCACCGGTCTTCTAGCCATCGCTGTTCCACCTTTCATTTTTCATTTGTTTTGTCTTATCTTCTCCCACACCTGGTTTCAACTCCATCAATTACATGTTGTGTATTTAACCCTCTGTTCCCCCCATGTCCTTGTCCGGTATTGTTTATTGTATGTGCTTGTGCACGTTATGTCTGGTGTGCGTCGGGTTGTGTACCCATTTATTGATTGTTCTGTTTTCTGGTGGTTTTTATTATTAAGCTGCGCCATGGGAAACACAGTTTTTGCTCTCCTGTGTCTGACTTCTCTGCCGCCAGTACGCACTCCTTACAGATAGCCCCAACCTACCATAGATCTATTATAATGTATAACTGCTCTTTATATTGATAGACTGATCCTATACTCTGTGTCAGAGAGGGATTCAGTTGGAAGAGTTTAACAACCGTGACTGAATGACTGCAGTATCACGGATCCACAAACACACACACACATAATAACATGCTCATGCCATTTATACATATTTTACCACACACACACATATTGAAACAAGCTCTCTTCCACACATACACAGAGGGTCATCCTTTCCCTAGGGGTTACCCCATTATGTGAAGTAATGAGAGTATGTGAGTGATGTTGGTCACGCGTGTGTGTGTGTGTGTGTGTGTGTGTGTGTGTGTGTGTGTGTGTTGTAAAACTGCTGACATTTACGGAATGAGATCCAGAGTGATGGATGCACTCTGAAGTAAGTGAGGAGTATTGACTGCAAATCACCTTCACTACACGTACACATACATATATACACACACACACGCACGCACACACACAAACACGTACATACACACACACTTCTTACTGGCTCTGTTCTAGGAGTCTGTTTCCTGTGAGGTCGGGTCAGGGGTCATTACAAAGGTCATCGAGAGGTTAAAGTGGGTTTTGGTTCAGCCTGTCAAACACATGTCCTGTCCCACACTACTACTTTTACATTTAAACAGACATACGCACACACTCCTCTCTGCAGCTGCACATCACCTCTCCTTTCTCTCTCTCTCTCTCTACTCGCTCTTCTCCTTCCTGTCTCCTATGTGAAGGAGGAGAAAGAGTATAATTCCATCTGATAACAGTTATACTGCATCAATTAGACCTGAGTCTGTGTGCAGCTGAACTCCATTCAGACCTCTAATGGCTGGCTCTGTACGCAGCTGCACTCTATTCAACCCCAGAGTGGTGGACTTTCTGTGCAGCTGAACCCCATTCAGACACATAATGGCGGCTTCTATGTACAGTCAGTCTCAAAGTCTCAAGGATACAGAGTTCCTGCCTCTCAATCTGTTTAAGACTCTCTTTTTCCATCTCATTCTCTTCCTCCTTCGTTTATTCCTTCTCTCTCTCTGATTTCCTCTCCACAGACCAATTTTGAAAGTTTGGCTAATCGTGTGTGAATGTGAAATGAGAGGCATCTTCATTTTGAAGATATTTACACGAGAGCTTCTCTCAATGAATCCTCCTCTCCTCCGCTTTCACAGTTCTTCACTCAACACACACACAAACAGACACACACAGTTTACAGTTTCACTTTTCTCTCTGGGTCTGCGTGTGAACTCACACTCTTATCTGTCTGTATATCACTCAGTCATCTTTGTTTTTGTCTTGCCTACTTCTCTCATGAATAAGAGATATAACGCTACTGGTGTTTTTTCCAAAGACAATTCTATCCTTATTGGTATGCTGAGGTTTCTCTTGTGCACCCTTTCTTTTCTCTGTTGTTTTTCTGTCTAGAGTGGGTCTAGAGTTGACATTTAGCGTGTAGCTCCAGCAGACCTCAGTCAGACAGTGAGCGAGGGACGGCGGGAGACTGAGACAGAGAAGGGCTGAGACGTGCCTGTAAAGGTAGACTGCATCAGATAAGGAAGGAGGACACAGCATTTGTCTTACGAAGCTGCTCCACAAATGTTTTCATCCCCCCGCTCTCTTTGTACCGTTCCCTCCCTGCTGGACATGACCTGTAAGATCTCAGTGAGATATCAGAAACATTGTCTGTTTTCTGTGTGTCTCAATAAAGCATGATACGAGTTACAGGTTGATCATAAAGTAGACTGACTGTATTACTGCATTAGTTTCTCTCTCTTTCAGTGCATGCTGGGAGTGTTTTGTAGTTGAGAGGCCGTGTGGAGGGCTCTGTCCTTATTTTCTTGATTCTTTCCTTGGTCTTTTCTTTAATTTATTTTATTTTCTATGGTGGAGGGTTAAAGCACTGTTAGTTTAGCAGTACCCACAGATCTTTTTTTAAGTTAGGGAGGAAGAGGACAGGTGTTGTGTGCGCGATGGCTTCGCAGCCTAGCGCGGGGGAGACGCTGTTGTTACGGCATGGATTCAGGTGTGTTCCTGAGATTGGAGTTAAGGTGGAGGAGGTTCTGCTCGCGGTCGGTGAACAGGTAGGAGCTGAATTTATACATTCCGCATCCAGAGTGAACAAAGCTGTGGTTGTGTTAATGATGGTGCCGATTTCTCCTCTTCCTCTAGACCTTTGTCTAGGGTGGTAGTTGTAAAACTGCCTCCGTTTATTACGGATGATCAAATCCGGGAAAGAGCGGAGTTGGTTTGGTAAGTTTGCTAGCGGTTTTTGTGTGCTGTCGGCAGGTTTTCAGGCAGGTGCCGTTAAGCATGTTGTTTCGTTTTGGAGGCAAGTGTTCATGTTTCTGAATAACAATGAGCAACAGCTAAATGTTGTTTCGTTTTGGAGGCAAGTGTTCATGTTTCTGAATAACAATGAGCAACAGCTAAATGTGCATTTTAAAGTGAGGCATGGGGAGGGGCTCTATGCGGGGTATGCCAGCACAGATAGCCTACGGTGCTTTGAGTGTGGGGATTTGGAGCATAAATGCTTTGTGTGCCCATATAAAGGCCATAGACAAGGTGAGGGTACAAGCGCCAGTGGGGGAAATCGAGGTCACCGTGCAGGGGGCCATGAAACGCAGGCAGCAGAGGCTGGGCCTAGTTATGCTATAGATGGGGGTGTAGATGAGGCTGGGTCTAGTCATGCTATAGATGGTTGTGTAGATGAGGCTGGGTCTAGTCCTGTCATAGATGGTGGTATAGATGAGGCTGGGTCTAGTCATGCTATAGATGGTGGTGTAGATGAGGCTGGGTCTAGTCCTGTCATAGATGGTGGTATAGATGAGGCTGGGTCTAGTCATGCTATAGATGGTGGTGTAGATGAGGCTGGGTCTAGTCCTGTCATAGATGGTGGTGTAGATGAGGCTGGGTCTAGTCATGCTATAGATGGTGGTGTAGATGAGACTGGGTCTAGTCAGGCTATAGATGGTGGTGTAGATGAGGCTGGGTCTAGTCATGTCATAGATGGTGGTGTAGATGAGACTGGGTCTAGTCCTGTCATAGATGGTGGTGTAGATGAGACTGGGTCTAGTCCTGTCATGGATGGTGGTGTAGATGAGACTGGGTCTAGTCCTGTCATGGATGGTGGTGTAGATGAGACTGGGTCTAGTCCTGTCATAGATGGTGGTGTAGATGAGGCTGGGTCTAGTCATGTTATAGATGGTGGTGTAGATGAGGCTGGGTCTAGTCATGTTATAGATGGTGGTGTAGATGAGGCTGGGTCTTGTCATGTCATAGATGGTGGTGTAGATGAGACTGGGTCTAGTCATGTTATGGATGGTGGTGTAGATGAGGCTGGGTCTAGTCATGCTATAGATGGTGGTGTAAATGAGACTGGGTCTAGTCAGGTTATGGATGGTAGTGTAGATGAGGCTGGGTCTAGTCATGTTATAGATGGTGGTGTAGATGAGACTGGGTCTAGTCAGGTTATGGATGGTAGTGTAAATGAGACTGGGTTTAGTCAGGTTATGCTAGTGGATGAGGAGAGTATAGTGGGGAAGGGCAAGCGACTAGGGGGGAGGAGGAGAGTGTCAAGCGGAAGAGGAAAAAGGGGGAGAACAAAGTTTTATTTGGCACATGCGCCGAATACAACAAGTGTAGACCTTACAGTGAAATGCTTACTTATAAGCCCTTAACCAACAATGCAGTTTAAAGAAAAATAAGTGTTTAGTAAAAAATAGATAAGTAACATTTAAAAAAATAAAAGTAACAAATAATGATACAGCAGCAGTAAAATAACAATAGTGAGGCTATATATAGGGGGTACCAGTACAGAGTCAATGTGCGGGGGCACCAGTTAGTCAAGGTAATTGAGGTAATATGTAAACTCAGCAAAAAAAGAAATGTCCTCTCACCTCTCGCTGTCAACTGCGTTTATTTTCAGCAAACTTAACATGTGTAAATATTATAACTGAGACATAAACTGAACAAGTTCCACAGACATAATGTGTCCCTGAACAAAGTGGGGGTCAAAATCAAAAGTAAATGTCGGTATCTGGTGTGGCCACCAGCTCCATTAAGTACTGCGTACTGCAGTGCATCTCCTCCTCATGGACTGCACCAGATTTGCCAGTTCTTGCTGTGAGATGTTACCCTACTCTTCCACCAAGGCACCTGCAGGAAGATTGTCCCCAGTGATGTACTGGGCCATACGCACTACCCTCTGTAGTGCCTTGCGGTCGGAGGCAGAGCAGTTGCCATACCAGGCAGTGATACAACCAGTCCAGATGCTCTCGATGGTTTATCTGTAGAACCTTTTGTGGATCTGAGAACCCATGCCAAATCTTTTCAGTTTCCTGAGGGGGAATAGGCTTTGTCGTGCCGTCTTCACGACTGTCTTAGTGTGTTTGGACCATCATAGTTTGTTGGTGATGTGGTTACCAAGGAACTTGAAACACTCAACCTGCTCCACTACAGCCCTGTCGATGAGAATGGGGTGTGCTCGGTCCTCCTTTTCCTGTAGTCCACAATCAGTACAACACGCTATGAAAAATGAGGGGCATGGTGTCCTCTCACACATGAAACGTTTTAGGTAGAGGAAGTTGGTCACAACCGTGAGTAAGGGTCTTCCTTCAGATGCTGTTTAGATGAATGTTATTTTTTCTGGCACTAGGGCTTTTGAGCTTTGCTATTGGTCTCTTTCTTTGATGGCTTTTCTCCCACTTTTTATGGAGACTCTTCGGGTAGGATCGCTTAATATAAATGGCACCAGAGATGTGGGAAAGAGGAGTGTGTTGGGTGAATATGTAAAACAAAAAAAAAGTACAGGTGTTGTTTCGGCAGGAGATGCATAATGATGTGGTGAATGAAGTCGATTGGGGGCTCTGGTGGAAAGGGGCAAATGTGCTGAGCCATGGAACAAATGTTAGTGCAGGGGTGGCAGTCGTTTTTGCACCGGGTCTGGCCGTAAAAATGTGCTCCTCAAAGGAGATGTGTAGGGGTAGACTGCTTGTAGTAAAAGCAGAAATTAACAACAGGGGTTTTGTCCTTAGAAACGTGTATGCGCCTAACACAGGGAGAGAGAGGGGTCGTCTGTTTGGGTGTCTCAGACTGTCACGTTCTGACCATAGTTCTTTTGTATTTTCTTTGTTTTAGTATGGTCAGGGCGTGAGTTGGGTGGGTTATCTATGTTTTGTGTTTCTATGTTGGGTTTGTCGTTTGGCCTGATATGGTTCTCAATCAGAGGCAGGTGTTAGTCATTGTCTCTGATTGGGAACCATATTTAGGTAGCCTGTTTTGTTTGTGTGTTGTGGGTGATTGTTCCTGTTCGTGTGTTCCTATGTTCTGTGTTCACTATTTCAGGACTGTAGCGTCTTCGGTTATTTTTGTCAGTTTATTGTTTTTGTTCGTTCTTGAAAGTATTCTAATAAATATGAATACTCACCATGCTGCATCTTGGTCCGACATTTCTTACTCCTCAGACGAGGATGACGAAGACTACCGTTACACAGACAGGAACTCTCACAGGTAGCGCCTGAGGAGACGCTGGTGGTCGGCGGGGACTGGAACTGTACGATGTATTTTACGAAGATAGAAATGGGGAGGAGCCTGATTCAAGCTCAGTGGAAGTGTTAAGAGACATAATTAAGCAGTTTGAAGAACTAGACATCACAAAACAGTATACATGGGTGCTAGGGTGAGTGCAGCCAGACTAGATCGGTTTTACATGTCCAAGAATCAGAGCAATAGGCTGTTGGGCGCTACCATTCTCCCAGTGGGTTTTTCAGATCACAACATAACCATGGCTCGGCTCTCTATTTCACCAGGGCCTCAGCAGGTATCCTATTAGAAGTTTAATGTAAAGCTCTTACAAGATGCCAGTTTTTGCTCAGGTTTCCAGATTTTTTGGGGAAAGGTGGGGGCAGCTAAGAGAGTATGAGTCTGGGTCAATGGTGGGATGTGGGAAAAGTCCACATTTGGTATACAGCTCTCTCATCCTCAGAGGCTAGGAGGGTATTGGGAGAACTCGAGCGCAGTATCAGTGAAGTGGTGGTAGAGATAGTGGGGCAAGGCAATGTAGGCCTCAAGGCTAATTTAGCTGAATTACGTAGGGACCTGGGTAGTTTTTCCAGGTTAAAGCAAAGGGAGCACTTGTAAGAGCTAGGTTCTCCATGCTTAAGGAGATGGATGCCCCCAGCTCCTTCTTCTTTGGTTTGGAAAGACAGAGCGGTGAAGCTGTCTGATGGGCGGGTGACCTCTGTGGTGGGGGAGATGCGTGATCAGACTGTGGAGTTTTATACTGAGTTGTATAGAAAATAACTGTGTGATCCTATGTGTGCTCAGGTTTTATTTACAGAACTCCCTAAGCTATCTCTGACACAGAGGGATGAAATGGATATTGAACTAGCAGAGGCTGTAACCCAGATGTCCCCTGGTCGTGCACCGGGGTCTCGATGGACTCCCAGTGTAGTTTTATAAAAGAATCTAGGTAGGAGAGTTGCCGATGAGCTGCCATCGGGCGGCTCTGACTCTCCTGCCCAAAAAAGGGGACTTGTGTGAACTTAACCTGTCTGGCACCAGTGGGACGGTAGCGTCCCACCTGACCAACATCCAGTGAAAGTGCAGGGCGCCAAATTCAAACAACAGAAATCTCATAATTAAAATTCCTCAAACATACAAGTATTATACACCATTTTAATGATAAACTTCTTGTTAATACAGCCACAGTGTCTGATTTCAAAAAGGCTTTACGGCAAAGCACACCATGCGATTATGTTAGGTCAGCGCCTAGCCACAGAAAACCATACAGCCATTTTCCAACCAAGGAGAGGTGTCACAAAAGACAGAAATAGCATTAAAATTCATCACTTACCTTTGATGATTTCCCCCCGGATGGCACTCCCAGGACTCCATGTTAGACAATAAATGTGTGTTTTGTTCGATAAAGTTCATCTTTATGTCCAAAAACCTCATTTGAAATTGGCCGGTTATGTTCAGAAATGCATTGTCTCAAACAAACATCCGATGAAAGTGCAGTGAGCCACATCAAATTACAGAAATACTCATCATAAACATTGGTCTAAGATACAAGTGTTATACATACGATTAAAGATAAACTTCTCCTTAATGCAACCGCTGTGTCAGATTTCAAAAAGGCTTTACGGCAAAAGCACACCATGCGATTATGTTAGGTCAGCGCCTAGCCACAGAAAACCATACAGCCTTTTTCCAACCAAGGAGAGATGTCACAAAAGTCAGAAATAGCATTAAAATGAATCACTTACCTTTGATGATCTTCATCTGATGGCACTCCCAGGTCTCCATCTTAGACAATAAATGTTTGTTTTGTTTGATAAAGTTCATCTTTATGTCCAAATACCTCCTTTTTGTTCGCGAGTTTAGTCCAGTAATCCAAATGCACAAGGCACTAAGTCCAGACGAAAGTCCAGGCGCGTGTGACTAAACTAAAGGCTTTCAACCACTGGTTCCACTGGTTCAAACAGCTCTTATTCGCTCCCCTTTCACAATAGAAGCCTGAAACAATATTCTAAAGACTGTTGACATCTAGTGGAAGCCTTAGGAAGTGCAATCTGACCCCATTTACACTGTATATTGGATAGGCAATCACTTGAAAAACTACAAACCTCAGATTTCCCACTTCCTGGTTGGATTTCTCTCAGGTTTTCACCTGCCATATGAGTTCTGTTATACTCACAGCCCATGTACACCCCCAAAATGGGAAGCACTTCACAACCCCACTGCGCACCCCCTGGAAGCACCCACTGCGCACCCCCTGGACCCACCCCTCCATGCCCCACATAAGAGCTTTGCTCTTTCCCCAGTTCACCTTAGCTGCCTGCATATCCTGCCCATCACTGATCATTACAGAAACATGAATTGTTGGGGGTGGAGTTTACTGTAGGGATGCTTATAATGGGGTACAGGTATTCGAATAAAGAAAAGGCCAAATGTGTGTTGTTGAATTTTCTGTTTAAAAGGGGTTGTATTTACAATGGTCTTTGTTCTTCACTGGTTGGCCCTTTTATTGTGGCAACAGGTCACTGATCTTGCTGCTGTGATTGTACACTGGTATTTCACCCAGTAGATATGGGAGTTTATCAAAATGTGATTTTTTTTTCAAATTCTTTGTGGGTCTGTGTAACCTGAGGGAAATATGTGTCTCTATGGTTATACATTTGGAGGTTAGGATGTGCAGCTCAGCTTCCACCTCATTGTGTGGGCAGTGTGGATATAGCCTGTCTTCTCTTGAGAACGAGGTCTGCCTATGGCGGCCTTTCTCAATAGCAAGGCTATGCTCACTGAGTCTGTACATAGTCAAAGATTTCCTTCATTTTGGGTCAGTCACAGTGGTCAGGTATTCTGCCACTGTGTACTCTCTGTTTAGGGCCAAATAGCGTTCTAGTTTGCTCTGTTTTTTGTCAATTCTTTCCAATGTGTCAAGTAATTATCTTTTTGTTTTCTCATCATTTGGTTGGGTCTAATTGTGTTGCTGTCCTGGTGCTCTGTGGGGTCTGTTTGTGTTTGTGAACAGAGCCCCAGGACCAGTTTGCTTAGGGGGCTCTTCTCCAGGTTAATTTCTCTGAAGCTGATGGTTTGGGAATCGCTTCCTTTTAGGTGGTTGTAGAATTTACGTTGTACATGGAGGATATTTTTTGAAGAATTATGCATGCAGTCTCAATTTGGTGTTTGAGCTGAGGATGATGTTAGAGTTTAAGTATAGCTCTCTCTCTCTCCTCTCTCTGGCCACAACATCAGAGCACATCTGCCTGGTTTCAGATGCATGAGCTGGGCTGAGGAGGAATTTACAGTGTGTGTTTTCAGTGGCTAACACCGTTGCTAATTACCGATCAAACAACCGTTAAATCTAAATGTCTTTCATGTGACTTCAGCCGTGGAAACCTCGGAATGTTTCCTTTCGCTAAGTTGTTGACCCAGGAGCTCTGCCAGGAGTTATGCTGTGCGTGTATTTATATTCTTTATTTATTGCATGATAAATGTCCCTGTTATGCTCAGAGAGACTTCTGCAGTACCCTCTGTCTCACTAGCTCTCTCTTGCTGTCACACACACACACAAACACACAAATGTAGACTTCACTATCCCTCTTCCTCTGAAGATTTAGGGGTTTCTGTCTCTGCTCCGTGACCAACGGCCAAAAGGAGCAATCCTATACACTAATCCCCATCTTCCCCTCTCTCTCTCTCTCTCTCTCTCTCTCTCTCTCTCTCTCTCTCTCTCTCTCTCTCTCTCTCTCTCTCTCTCTCTCTCTCTCTGATTCTTTCTCTTTCACACACTCCTTCTCTCTCTCTCTCTCTCTCTCCCCTCTTGCTCGCTCTCTTCCTTCCTCTCTCCTGTAGGCTATATCTCCTTTCTCTTGGAGGGGAAGCTGTGGAGTCATTGTTTATTCATTAACTGTAACTGTATGCTATTGGGTTTCACTCGTTAAGAGAGAAGGTGCTGCCTTGTTTCTAAGGGAACTCCAGCAGAGAATAAAGAACTTGAACAAATGCACTACACTACTTCTCATATACAGTGTTCCTGTGTGCCTGAACGTGCACGTGTGAGTGTGTGAGCTTGGTTATTGGAATGGATTTTGACCTCCATAAAAAATGACAGGCAGCCAGGTCAAAATGATTACACTTTACTCAGCGTTATTGCTATCTAAGTGTGTGTGTGTGTATATAGCAGATGGTGATCAGATTAAAGCTGCTTAGCTTCAGAGGGGTGATGTACAGAGAAACATTGCCCAGAGATGGTAAAACACACACAGGCACTCAGGCTGGAGAGCTGTTCATCTATATATAACCACTAGTTTTGACTGCCGCTTGGTGATGACAATGATTGTGTGAGTTTAGTAGAATATTCCCAATGCTCAACGGGAAGTATGTGTGAATAGGTTTTCTCTGTCTCCTGGTTAAAAGCTGCTCTGCTGGTGAATTCAGCTCACCACTCTCCCTCAGTTCACTAACAGTTCAGACAGATGGGGGTAGAGAGAGATGGTGAGGCATAGAGAGAGGCCCCTTATTTTCCCGTTCGTTTTGCATATTGTTACATTGCACATTGTTTATAGCCAATAATATACCATTTGAAACATCTATATTATTTAAAAACTTGTGTGTATAATGTTTACTGTTCATTTCTGATTGTTTATTTATCTTATTTCCCTTTTGTTTTGTCGATTTCACTTGCTTTGGCAATGTAAACATATGTTTCTCATGCCAACAAAGCCCTTTTAATTGAATTGAAGAGATGGGAGAGGGGAGAGGGAGAGAAAGATGGGAGGGGTAAAGAGATGAAGGAGTCGGACAGGGAGGGAATATGAAAGGAGAGCGACAGCAATGCACTCAAACTGTCCCACACGCATGCACAAACACACGCACCCACCCATACACACTCACACTCACATTCAGTCTCTTTGTATTCTCTGAGGGTGTGTGTGAACTGGGTCATCTTTAATCAGACGTTGTCTAGCATACACACACCTGAGGCAGGAGAGGCTCTGCTTTCCAAGGAATGTGTGTGTGTGTGTATATATGTGTGTGGGTGTGTGTGTGTGTGCCTTCTGCTCTGTGCCAACTGCCAAGCTACTGTGAGAGGTCTGCGAAGCGGAAACCTTGTATTTACTAAACACCTCTCACTGACTCAGGGTCAACTCCATCTGTGTTAAGGTCACTGTTGTGGTTTACATTTTCCTCATCTTAGAATGATTCAATATCAGAACTGACTGAAGTTGATGGAACTGACCTCAACTCTTTTAGCTATGATGTTTTTATATAGTGTAATCATATTCAGCCTCAATGTCTTGCTTTTCGGTACTGCAGATACGTTAAGGAACAATTGAATGAATACATTCGTCTGTTTAAGACTATACTTGTACTAGGGTCTTTCTATTTGATTTCAATCACTTTTTGACCGCACCCCTTCAAACTCAAACATTTATCTTTTCCAGTGTTGAAGACATGGATGTCTCATGGGAGGGTGGGGTTTGCAAAATGGGTCAGCTTTGAGCACATCTATCTCCTAATTGTTTTGGCAATAAATGCTTCACAGAGTTCAAGTAACAGACACATCTCAACATCAACTATTCAGAGGAGACTGTGTGAATCAGACCTTCATGGTCGATTTGCTGCAAAGAAACCACTACTAAAGGACGGACACCAATAAGAAGAAGAGACTTGCTTGGGCCAAGAAATACAAGCAACGGACATTAGACCGGTGAAAATCTGTCATTTTGGTCTGATGAGTCCACATTTGAGATTTCTGGTTCCAACTGCGTGTCTTTGTGAGACGCAGAGTAAGTGAACGGATGATCTCCGCATGTGAGGTTCCCACTGTGAAGCATGGAGGAGGAAGTGTGATGGTGTGGGGGTGCTTTGCTGTTGACACTGTCAGTGATTTATTTAGAATTCAAGGCACACTTAACCAGCATGGCTACCACAGCATCCTGCAGCGATACGCCATCCCATCTGGTTTGTGCTTAGTGGGACTATCATTTGTTTTTCAACAGGACAATGACCCAAAACACCTCAAGGCTGTGTAAGGGCTATTTGACCAAGAAGGAGAGTGATGGAGTGCTGCATCAGATGATCTGGCCTCCACAATCACCTGACCTCAACCCAATTGAGATGGTTTGGGATGAGTTGGACCGCAGAGTGAAGGAAAAGCAGCCAACAAGTGCTCAGCATATGTGGGAACTCCTTCAAGACTGTTGGAAAAGCATTCCATGTGAAGCTGGTTGAGAGAATGGCAAGAGTGTGCAACGCTGTCCTCGATGCAAAGGGTGGCTACTTTGAAGAATCTGAAGTATAAAATATATTTTGATTTGTTTAACACTTTTTTTTTGGTTACTACATGATTCCATGTGTGTTGTTTCATAGTTTTGATGTCTTCACTATTATTCTACAATGTAGAAAATAGTCAAAATAAAGAAAAACCCTTGAATGAGTAGGTGTGTCCCAACTTTTGACTGGTACTGTAAATCAAAAGGGGTACGGTTAAAAAGTTATTACAATATATACAAAATGGAACAACCCACTATTTGTGTTTCTTTTGTATTTAATGATGAGATGTTAAGGTATTCTGTCCTATGTATAAATGTATGGGATGTAAAGGTGTTCTGTCCTATGTATAAAGGTATGGGATGTTAAGGTGTTCTGTCCTATGTATAAAGGTATGAGATGTTAAGGTGTTCTGTCCTGTATAAAGGTATGAGATGTTAAGGTGTTCTGTCCTGTATAAAGGTATGAGATGTTAAGGTGTTCTGTCCTATGTATAAAGGTATGAGATGTTAAGGTGTTCTGTCCTATGTATAAAGGTATGGGATGTTAAGGTGTTCTGTCCTGTATAAAGGTATGAGATGTTAAGGTGTTCTGTCCTATGTATAAAGGTATGGGATGTTAAGGTGTTCTGTCCTATGTATAAAGGTATGGGATGTTAAGGTGTTCTGTCCTATGTATAAAGGTATGGGATGTTAAGGTGTTCTGTCCTATGTATAAAGGTATGGGATGTTAAGGTGTTCTGTCCTGTATAAAGGTATGAGATGTTAAGGTGTTCTGTCCTGTATAAAGGTATGAGATGTTAAGGTGTTCTGTCCTATGTATAAAGGTATGGGATGTTAAGGTGTTCTGTCCTGTATAAAGGTATGAGATGTTAAGGTGTTCTGTCCTGTATAAAGGTATGAGATGTTAAGGTGTTCTGTCCTGTATAAAGGTATGAGATGTTAAGGTGTTCTGTCCTGTATAAAGGTATGAGATGTTAAGGTGTTCTGTCCTATGTATAAAGGTATGAGATGTTAAGGTGTTCTGTCCTATGTATAAAGGTATGGGATGTTAAGGTGTTCTGTCCTGTATAAAGGTATGAGATGTTAAGGTGTTCTGTCCTGTATAAAGGTATGAGATGTTAAGGTGTTCTGTCCTATGTATAAAGGTATGAGATGTTAAGGTGTTCTGTCCTATGTATAAAGGTATGGGATGTTAAGGTGTTCTGTCCTATGTATAAAGGTATGGGATGTAAAGGTGTTCTGTTCTGTATAAAGGTATGAGATGTTAAGGTGTGTGTGTTCTTTCCTGTGCAGGGGTCCGTTCAGCGTGGTGAGGAGATGTATCAACAGAGACACAGGACAGCAGTTTGCTGTGAAGATTGTAGATGTGGCCCAGTTTACTTCCAGCCCTGGACTCAGCACAGAGGGTAAGAAAACACACGCACACACTATATATCACTCTCTCTCTCTCTGTTGTGTGTGGATGCTGATGGTTATAGAGACAAATATACACACTTATCAGCTGGGTGTAAGGTGGGTGTGGGAGGCGTGTGCGTGTGTGTGTGTGTGTGTGTGTGTGTGTGTGTGTGTGTGTGTGTGTGTGTGTGTGTGTGTGTGTGTGTGTGTGTGTGTGTGTGTGTGTGTGTGTGTGTGTGTGTGTGTGTGTGTGTGTGTGTGTGTGTGTGTGTGTGTGTGTGTGTGTGTGTGTGTCCTCACTCTGAATCGGTACTCCAAATAACCCTTTAGCCCTGCCTCTGAGGTAAAAACTATCACGATAGACATTTTGGTACTTTGTTTTTTCCGAAAGCAAACTAATCACAAAGAGGCCAGTGAGTCATGAAATTGTCTGCACAAAGCACCAGACGCAGTGCACAGGCCTCATATCAAATCTAATTTTATTTGTCACATGCTTCGTAAACAACAGGTGGAGACTAACAGAGAAATGCTTTCTTACGGGCCCTTCCCAACAATGCAGAGAGAGAGAAAATAGAGAAATAATAGAAAAGTAATAACCCATAATAATAAAAGTAATAATAAATACACAATGAGTAACGATATCTTGGCTATATACACGGGGTACCAGTACCGAGTCGATGTGCTGGGGTACGAGGTAATTGAGGTAGATATGTACAGTACATATAACTAGGAATAAAGTGACTAGGCAACAGGATAGATAATAAACAGTAGCAGCAGCGTATGTGATGAGTAAAACAAGTTAGTGCAAAAAGGCCAATGCAGATAGTCCGGTAGCTATTTGGTTTACTATTTAACTAACTATTTAGCAGTCTTATCGCTTGGGGGTTGAAGCTGTTCAGGGTCCTGTTGGTTCCAGACATGGTGCATCGGTACCGCTTGCCTTGCGGTAGGAAGGGGATCAGTCTATGACTTGGGTGGCTGGAATCTTTGACAATTTTTAAGGCCTTCCTCTGACACCGCTAGGATAGAAGTCCTGGGCGGCAGGGAACTCGGGCCCCAGGATCCAGTTTCAGCGGGAGGTGTTCAGTCCCAAAGTCCTTAGCTTAGTGATGAACTTAGAGGGCACTATGTGGAACTCTGAGCTGTAGATAATGAACGGCATTCTCACATAGGTGTTCCTCATGTCCATGTGGGAAAGGGCAGTGTGGAGTTCAATAGAGATTGTGTCATCTGTGGATCTGTTGGGGCGGTATGCGAATTGGAGTGGGTCCAGGGTGTCTGGGATGATGGTGTTGATGTGAGCCATGACCAGCCTTTCAAAGCATTTCATGGCTACAGATGTGAGTGCTACGGGGCGATAGTCATTTAGACAGGTTACCTTCGCATTCTTGTGCACAGGGACTGTGGTGGTCTGCTTGAAACATGTAGATATTACAGACTGGGTCAGGGAGAGGTTGAAAATGGCATGCCTGATTGTTAAATGCCGACCAGTCTACCTCCCGAGGGAGTTTTCAGCACCATTGAGAGAATCTTGACTGGCTGCATCACTAGATGTTCTTTACCAGTTAGCCATCAGATTTGCCACCAGTGCCCCTTATAGGACACATCACTGCAGTCTATACTCCTCTATAAACTGGTCATCTCTGTATACCCATCGCAAGACCCACTGGTTGATGCTTATTTATAAAACTCTCTTAGGCCTCACTCCCCCCCATCTGAGAAATCTACTGCAGCCCTCATCCTCCACATACAACACTCATTCTGCCAGTCACATTCTGTTAAAGGTCCCCAAAGCACACACATCCCTGGATTGCTCCTCTTTTCAGTTTGCTGCAGCTAGCGACTGGATCGAGCTGCAAAAAACACTCAAACTGGACAGCTTTTATCTCCCATCTTTTCATTCAAAGACTCAATTATGGACACTCTTACTGACAGTTGTGGCTGCTTCGCATGATGTATTATTGTCTCTACCTTCTTGCCTTTGTGCTGTTGTCTGTTCCCAAAAATGTTTGTACCATGTTGTGCTGCTGCCATGTTGTGTTGCTAACATGTTGTTGTCATGTGGTGTTGCTACCATGCTATGTTGTTGTCTTAGGTCTCTCTTTACCCTATAATGACAAAGAAAAAAGTTTTTTTACGACATTTTTGCAAATGTATCAACAATAAAAAACTGAAATATTACATTTAAATAAGTATTCAGACCCTTTACTCACTACTTTGTTGAAGCACCTTTGGCAGCGATTACAGTCTCGAGTCTTCTTGGGTATGACGCTACAGGCTTGGCACACCTGTATTTGGTGAGTTTCTCCCATTCTTAACCGCAGATCCTCTCAAGCTCTGTCAGGTTGGATGGGGAGCGTCGCTGCACAGCTATTTTCAGGTCTTCAGAGATGTTCGATCGGGTTCAAGTCCGGACTCTGGCTGGGCCACTCAAGGACATTCAGAGACTTGTCCCAAGCCAATCCTGCGTTGTCTTGGCTGTGTGCTTAGGGTCGTTGTCCTGTTGGAAGATGAACCTTCACCCAAGTCTGAGGTCCTGAGCACTCTGGAGCAGTTTTTCATCAAGGATCTCTCTGTACTTTGCTCCATTCATCTTTCCCTCTATCTTGACTAGTCTCCCAGTCCCTGCCGCTGAAAAACATCCCCACAGCATGATGCTGCCACCACCATGCTTCACCATAGGCATGGTATTGGCCAGGTGATGAGCGGTCCCTGGTTTCCTCCAGACGTGACGCTTGGCATTCAGGCCCAATAGTTAAATCTTGGGTTTCATCAGACCAGATAATCTTGTTTCTCATGGTCTGGGAGTCTTTAGGTAAAAAACTCCAAGCGGCTGTCATGTGCCTTTTACTGAGGAGTGGCTTCCGTCTGGCCACTCTACCATAAAGGCCTGATTGGTGGAGAGCTGCAGAGATGGATGAGGATCGATATTTCTTTCTAATAAGTTGTCTTCAAAATATAATAATAGATTGTGATTTTTTTTCTGAAAGGGTCATAAGGGAGATAAAGAACAGAAAACGTAAAAATGTAGTATTGTGGTTGATATGTACTTTTTTAAAACAGTATTACCATTTCTAAAAAATCCAGAGAGATTGTGCTTTCGTGATCCGTATTAAGTTTTACAGAGAGTTTAAAACGGCAAAGCTGACAAATTGCACTCAGTGCTTTGAGCAGCGCTCTCCATAGACAGACTGGGGAGAGCAGAGTACCGACCACCCTACTAAAGTCAAGGTTAGCAGAGTAAAGGTTTGAGTAAAACGCCACTCACCTTGATACTTTCAGTGCTTGCCACAGTCTTCCCTGCTACCACTTCAGTCATGGGAACTGTTCTGGCATTGTCATATGCTTTGCATTTGGAAATTGTTTTGCACGGTCGGTAGCTGTTATTTTTGTTGGAAAATTAGATTGCTGACAGGCAGTACAATTAATAGATATCAATCAAATATCACCCATCTTCGCACGTGAACAGTGCAGTAATTGGTCAAAATTACGAACCCGCTTTTGATTGGACCCTTTTATGCGCTAAAAGTGCAGGGATTGGTCAAAATTGCGAGCCCTCTCATAATATGCGCTGATTGGTTCATTTTGCATCGAATTATGCGATCGCAGAATCGCTGAATCCTGAGGGACTGATATAAATGAGCCCATTTGGGGATCTGATAGTATTTCTGATTGGCTTAACGCCCCACCACTAATGAGCTGTGGCGCTTCTCAAAGTAATGTTTTCTTCACCTCAAACATCAAGCAAACTAAGTCTGTTTTTTCCTCCTCAATGTATTTGAGAATCTTTCCAAGTCTCTGAGGTCGCAGAATATTTGATACAATAGTGCACGTTTGCTAGTTCAAGCTTTGGGCCAGGCCAATTAGTAAATAGTTAATATAATGTTTCAAGTTTGTTGCAGACAGGCCATGCAAAGCCAATGTGATTTATAGGAAATACATTTTTATCAGGATAATTTCTACCTGCAGGCTGCAATGTTTTTAATTGTTGGCTTTATAGGCTATTTTTACATAGTTGGCAACAAAAGTCACTTTTTAGGTTTGTAATCATTTTCATTTAGGTTTGGATATAATTTGGATTAATTACAATCATTATACAATGGATATAAATAAATGAAGCTGTTCCACGAAAATGTGCATATGAAAACCATAACTGGCTGGCAGATCTGTAGCAGGCGGATCTGTAGAAATCGTAAGATAAATTGGCATTCCACATGAGAAAGATCGCAGACTCCTCGTGCAGCCTATTACCGGCAACTTCAGGAGAGTAGTGGCACAATCTGCGAAAGCCATTAGGGGCAGGAGAGTAGTGGCACAATCTGCGAAAGCCATTAGGGGCAGGAGGAGGATGGTCAGGTAAAGTTTTATTTATTCTGGTTGTCTTGATCTCTGGCTCACTCTTGAGCCATTTGTGTATTATTTCATCAAACAGTGTGCTTAAAGCATCAGATAAGCTCAATGCATACACTACCGTTCAAAAGTTTGGTGTCACTTAGAAATGTCCTTGTTTTTGAAAGTAAAGCAAAAAAAAAAGTCCATTAAAATAACATCAAATTGATCAGAAATACAGTGTCGACATTGTTAATGTTGTAAATGACTATTGTAGCTGGAAATTGCAGATTTTTTATGGAATATCTACATAAGCGTACAGAGGCCCATTATCAGCAACCATCACCCCTGTGTTCCAATGGCACATTGTGTTAGCTAATGCAAGTGTATCATTTGAAAAGGCGAATTGATCATTAGAAAACCCATTTGCAATTATGTTAGCACAGCTGAAAACTGTTGTTCTGATTAAAGAAGCAATAAAACTGGCCTTCTTTAGACTAGTTGAGTATCTGGAGCATCAGCATTTGTGGGTTCGATTACAGCCTGAAAATGGCTAGAAACAAAGTACTTTCTTCTGAAACTCATTAGTCTATTCTTGTTCTGAGAAATGAAGGTTATTCCATGCGAGAAATTGCCAAGAAACTGAAGATCTCGTATAACGATGTGTACTACTCCCTTCACAGAACAGAGCAAACTGGCTAACCAGAATGGAAAGAGGAGTGGGAGGCCCTGGTGCACAACTGAGCAAGAGGACAAGTACATTAGAGTGTCTAGTTTGATAAACAGATGCCTCACAAGTCCTCAACTGGCAGCTTCATTAAATAGTACACGCAAAAATGCCAGTTGAGGACTTGTGAGGCGTCTGTTTCTCAAACTAGACACTCTAATGTACTTGTCCTCTTGCTCAGTTGTGCAGAGGCTGTCTTTAACACAATGGACATGTAGGATACCTGGGCATCGTGGGACTGGCCTGGGATGGGTGAGTTGGTGTGACCACTGATGGGGCAGCTGCCATGACGGGAAAGCACTCCAGAGTAGTAAAGCGGATCATGGAGAGTGCACCAAGTGCGAAAAGGAACCACTGCTTCCTACACAGGGAGGCATTGGCAGCGAAATACATGGTGCCTGACCTCCACGCCACTCTCCAGGATGTGATCAAGTGTGTCAACTATATCAAAAAGAGTTCCACGAAAAGCAGGTGTTTCCAGGCCTTCTGCAGGGATATGAGGAGGGAGCACCAGCAGCTGCTTTATCATGCAGAGGTCCGCTGGCTTTCAAGGGGTAAAGTGTTGGGTTGCTTTTATGAGCTTCGCGCGGAGATTGCTCCGTATCTTTCGGAAAACGAGTCACCTCTGGCCGAACATTTCAATTGTGAGGAATGGCTGGTGCAGGTTGCCTACCTGGCGGATATTTTTGATCATCTGAATTCTCTCAATGTGTCAATGCAAGGGAGGGGGCCAATCGTTTTGAACAAATGGATAAAGTGGATGCCTTCAAGATGAAGCTTGCCGTTTTGTCAAAGCATGTTTCTAACGGGAGGATTGACATGTTTCCCAATGCTGATTTTGAGATTCAGAATCTGCTCAACAAGTTGCACGGCGACACACTGGGAAAAAAACATTAAACAGTATCTTGTCAAGCTGCAGGGAAAGTTTTGCGACTACTCCCCGGAGGAGAACAGGAGACAAGATGACTGGATACGCGACCCCATTTTGAGTGGAGATGGGATGCGTCATGTTGCCAAGCAATTAAGATGACAGCTGTTGGAAGTGTCATTTGATGGCGGACTGAGCATGCGCCGGAAATGACACTGGCACAGTTCTGGTGCAGCGTAGTGGGAGAGTATCCTGCTCTCGCCTGCCGTACAATCAGAATCATGCTGCCGTTCAGCACTACATATCTGTGTGAAAGTGGCTTCTCTGCTATGGTCGTGCTGAAAACTAAAAGAAGAAACAAACTGGACAGCCAGAATGACCTCTTAGTGTCCCTGTCAACCCCGGACTTCAATAAACGTATCAAACTGAAGAAACACCCCCAGCTTTCCCACTGATAGGCCACGCACACAATAAATAAACAGGTTCATGAGTTATTGTTCACTATGTCAATTGTTATTGTTAATTCATTATGACATTCATATTACATTTTATTGAACTGGTTAACTTACACCTTTTAAAAAAACGTCAAGGTTGTGAAACTATTCACATGGTAATTGATGATTAAAAAATCCTAAGATTGTTTTTTTTTCTATTTTAAACACTTATGTGTTTCTGTTCATTAACATTGTTGGACTGGTGTGTGTTACTGTTCATTAACATTGTTGGACTGGTGTGTGTTACTGTTCATTAACATTGTTGGACTGGTGTGTGTTACTGTTCATTAACATTGTTGGACTGGTGTGTGTTACTGTTCATTAACATTGTTGGACTGGTGTGTGTTACTGTTCATTAACATTGTTGGACTGGTGTGTGTTACTGTTCATTAACATTGTTGGACTGGTGTGTGTTACTGTTCATTAACATTGTTGGACTGGTGTGTGTTACTGTTCATTAACATTGTTGGACTGGTGTGTGTTACTGTTCATTAACATTGTTGGACTGGTGAGTGTTACTGTTCATTAACATTGTTGGACTGGTGTGTGTTACTGTTCATTAACATTGTTGGACTGGTGTGTGATACTGTTCATTAACATTGTTGGACTGGTGTGTGATACTGTTCATTAACATTGTTGGACTGGTGTGTGATACTGTTCATTAACATTGTTGGACTGGTATGTGTTACTGTTCATTAACATTATTGGACTGGTGTGTGTTACTGTTCATTAACATTGTTGGACTGGTGTGTGTTTCTGTTCATTAACATTGTTGGACTGGTGTGTGTTACTGTTCATTAACATTGTTGGACTGGTGTGTGATACTGTTCATTAACATTGTTGGACTGGTGTGTGATACTGTTCATTAACATTGTTGGACTGGTGTGTGATACTGTTCATTAACATTGTTGGACTGGTGTGTGTTACTGTTCATTAACATTGTTGGACTGGTGTGTGTTTCTGTTCATTAACATTATTGGACTGGTGTGTGTTACTGTTCATTAACATTGTTGGACTGGTGTGTGTTACTGTTCATTAACATTGTTGGACTGGTGTGTGTTACTGTTCATTAACATTGTTGGACTGGTGTGTGTTTCTGTTCATTAACATTGTTGGACTGGTGTGTGATACTTTTCATTAACATTATTGGACTGGTGTGTGTTACTGTTCATTAACATTGTTGGACTGGTGTGTGATACTGTTCATTAACATTATTGGACTGGTGTGTGTTACTGTTCATTAACATTGTTGGACTGGTGTGTGATACTGTTCATTAACATTATTGGACTGGTGTGTGTTACTGTTCATTAACATTGTTGGACTGGTGTGTGTTACTGTTCATTAACATTATTGGACTGGTGTGTGTTACTGTTCATTAACATTGTTGGACTGGTGTGTGTTTCTGTTCATTAACATTGTTGGACTGGTGTGTGATACTGTTCATTAACATTGTTGGACTGGTGTGTGTTACTGTTCATTAACATTGTTGGACTGGTGTGTGTTTCTGTTCATTAACATTGTTGGACTGGTATGTGTTCATTAACATTGTTGGACTGGTGTTTGTTACTCTTCATTAACATTATTGGACTGGTGTGTGTTACTGTTCATTAACATTGTTGGACTGGTGTGTGTTACTGTTCATTAACATTGTTGGACTGGTGTGTGTTTCTGTTCATTAACATTGTTGGACTGGTGTGTGTTACTGTTCATTAACATTGTTGGACTGGTGTGTGTTACTGTTCATTAACATTGTTGGACTGGTGTGTGTTACTGTTCATTAACATTGTTGGACTGGTGTGTGTTACTGTTCATTAACATTGTTGGACTGGTGTGTGTTACTGTTCATTAACATTGTTGGACTGGTGTGTGTTACTGTTCATTAACATTGTTGGACTGGTGTGTGTTACTGTTCATTAACATTGTTGGACTGGTGTGTGTTACTGTTCATTAACATTATTGGACTGGTGTGTGTTACTGTTCATTAACATTGTTGGACTGGTGTGTGATACTGTTCATTAACATTATTGGACTGGTGTGTGTTACTGTTCATTAACATTGTTGGACTGGTGTGTGTTACTGTTCATTAACATTATTGGACTGGTGTGTGTTACTGTTCATTAACATTGTTGGACTGGTGTGTGTTTCTGTTCATTAACATTGTTGGACTGGTGTGTGATACTGTTCATTATCATTGTTGGACTGGTGTGTGTTACTGTTCATTAACATTGTTGGACTGGTGTGTGTTACTGTTCATTAACATTATTGGACTGGTGTGTGATACTGTTCATTAACATTGTTGGACTGGTGTGTGTTTCTGTTCATTAACATTGTTGGACTGGTGTGTGTTACTGTTCATTAACATTATTGGACTGGTGTGTGATACTGTTCATTAACATTGTTGGACTGGTGTGTGTTTCTGTTCATTAACATTGTTGGACTGGTGTGTGTTACTGTTCATTAACATTGTTGGACTGGTGTGTGTTCATTAACATTGTTGGACTGGTGTGTGTTACTGTTCATTAACATTGTTGGACTGGTGTGTGATACTGTTCATTAACATTGTTGGACTGGTGAGTGTTACTGTTCATTAACATTGTTGGACTGGTGTGTGTTTCTGTTCATTAACATTGTTGGACTGGTGTGTGTTTCTGTTCATTAACATTGTTGGACTGGTGTGTGTTACTGTTCATTAACATTATTGGACTGGTGTGTGTTTCTGTTCATTAACATTGTTGGACTGGTGTGTGTTACTGTTCATTAACATTGTTGGACTGGTGAGTGTTACTGTTCATTAACATTATTGGACTGGTGAGTGTTACTGTTCATTAACATTGTTGGACTGGTGTGTGTTACTGTTCATTAACATTATTGGACTGGTGTGTGTTACTGTTCATTAACATTATTGGACTGGTGAGTGTTACTGTTCATTAACATTGTTGGACTGGTGTGTGTTACTGTTCATTAACATTATTGGACTGGTGTGTGTTTCTGTTCATTAACATTGTTGGACTGGTGTGTGTTACTGTTCATTAACATTGTTGGACTGGTGTGTGATACTGTTCATTAACATTATTGGACTGGTATTCATGTCATGTTCTGAGTCTGATAATATATTACACCCCACCCCTGAACTGGCCGTCTAATTAAACGGCTTATTCTCTTGAATTGATCATAAATGTTTTCTCAGCTAATATGTCTGTGTAATGACTTTCTTTAACACCATAATAGTAGCCCAGTGAGACAGAGTCTATTTTGCAAGTGAAGCCTGCCCAAGAAGGCAGCTGCAATACAACATTACAAAATGCAATCATTAACAGTCCATAGTATTGGTTTGTGAATAAATTGTCCTTGTCAAATTTGGGACCCCAGGCAAAACCAGTTGAGAACCACTGGTCTACAGCTTATCTAACTCAGGCGAGCAGAACCTCGAGACTTCCTTAATATTAGAGATCGCGCTCCAGCTGTTGTTCAGAGACACATCTCCCCCTTGAGTTTACCATAGGCTGCTGTTCGGTCCTGCTGACGGATAGAAAAACCAGCTAGTTGTATATTATCCATGTCCTTGTTCAGCCACAATATTTCAGTTCTTCAGGTCCCCTTGATAGGTTAACCTCGAATGGAGCTCGTCCAGTTCTCCAGTGATTGCACATTGGCGATTTATTTACTCGCCGACGTAGTTTCGCCAGGATGCCCGCACGTCGGCCTCTCTTACACCGTCACTTCCTGTTCTGAGTGTTGGGGATTAGGGCCTAGTCCGGGGTGAGCAGTATGTCCTGCGCCGCCAACTCATTGAAGTAGAAATCCTCATCCACATCCAGGTTAGTGACCACTGTTCTGATGTCCAGAAGCTCTTTTCGGTCATAGGAAACGATGGCGGAAACATTATGTACAAAAAAAGTTCATACCATTGGAAAACCCCCCCCACAACATATCAGAATTGGTCTGCAGCTCGTAAAACTGCAGCTATCCATTGCAGCGCCATTCGTCCACTCTGAAAGAGAGAGAAATAGAGTTGTTCTATTTGTTTTTAAGAGGGGAAGATTGCAGGGTTCAATCTCGGGGAAGTCTGCCACTTTATTTTAGAGGACCACATATGGACTGTAGTTACTTCAACCACCCATTATGATATATCTTCCTTTTCTTGTCTCAGGCAAACACACACACACACACACACACACACACACACACACACACACACACACACACACACACACTGAGCCAATTGAGGGTAAATTGGCAGCAGAGTATGGGCCTATTCTTTGCATAATTGCCTAACACACACATAGGTAACTGATGGCATCTCATCTGCAATGGAGACTCATACATCTACATTATATTACCACTGTACTCTGCCTTACCATTACCTCAACCACTGGCACGTTATACTTAGTGACCATTACAGCTCTAACGCCTACCTTCTATGAGAAGGAGAGAGAGAGACAGGCAGGCAGACCTGTAGAGTGAGAGATTAGGAAATGGATAAAGAGAGCGGGGGAGAAATAATGGTGTGAATTTGGAGGGAGAGAGAGAAAAGGAAAGAAAGAGGGTGTCACAGCCGTTTAAAGGAGTGGACCAAGGTGCAGCGCGATTGAAATACATATTTTAATTCCACGAAGAATACTTAACAAACTAACAACCGAAACGTGCCGCCAACGTAGTGCTCACAGGCAACTAAACATGGACAACTACCCACCAAACCAACATGGAAAATGGCAACCTAAATAGGCTCCCCAATCAGAGACAACGATAAACAGCTGTCTCTGATTGGGAACCCACTCAGGCCACCATAAACCTACAACCCCTAGACAATATAAAATCCCCATAGATAACAAAAACCCCTAGACAAGACAAAAACCCCTAGACAAGACAAAAACCCCTAGACAATACATAAACTAAACAAACCACCCCTTGTCACACCCTGACCTAACCAAATAATAAAGAAAGCAAATATAACTAAAGTCAGGGCGTGACAGAGGGAGGTTCTGTGAGATCGGTCTTTCTGTGCTCTGTGAAGGCTGTCTAATGAAACTGTTCTTTCCTGTCCGCTGATCACATCCTCTGCTCTGTCATTAGGAACCTTGAAAAATATTGACTTTTAATGCCTGATTCTGATCTCAAAGCACATTCCACATTCATGTAGGCTATCTTGGTACTAGCTGCTATGTTTTTACATTGCTGGAAAATATACTTTTTTGCTGAACAATTAAAATGAGAAAAGTGAAACAAGGTTATTGATTTCTATTGCTGGTCCCTCAAGTCCCTTCAGTAATGAATCAAGTTGATCAGAACTGCCATCTCTAAGTGTGTGTGTTCTGCGTGTGTCAGACTCAAGCTTTCATATGTGAATACTGACAACAGTAAAAATTGCACTGTCCAATATCTCCGGAGGAAAACTGGGACTGTCCTCTTGTCTTTTGTCTGTTGTCTGAGTGTCATACAGTTGTACAGTTTGTCACTCCACTCTCATGTTTCCATCTCCATTCTCATTTCTTCCCACTGGAGTGTATAGGGACTAGCAGGAGATTTGACAAAGAGATATGTGTATATGTGTGTGGCTAGGTATAGTCACAGATGGGTGTTGAATGGTAGATTTCAGTACAGTGAAGTATGATATGTCACTGTGTTGTTAGGTAGCTGATCCGGCCTGTTCCCCTGATGCAGGACACATCTGTGGTTTCTCCAGACAACACTGCTCCCCTCCGTGCTAGTCGGTTTGGCATAACAATTCCAATTATTATTTACTAGTATTATTTATTACTTCTGTAGTAATTTATGGAATTGAGCTGTGTGTGTGTGTGTGTGTGCGTGTGCGTGTGTGTGCGTGCATGCTATGAAAACTCACTGTCAGGTTAAGTCCTTTTCTAAGTCTGCATGAATATTTGAGCTTAGCTTCTCTTCCTACCATACTCCACAGACAATCCCCTACAAACCCCTTCTGAACTAGGGATCATGTATCCCGCTCCGCGGAGGAGAAATATATATTTTTCTACCAGAGCCAGGGATTTCTGTCATCCCTCCCTTCTCATAAAGCGAGTGATGGAAACAGAGGGATGGAAAACGACCGAGAAAAACACAAATTAAACTTTCACTTGGCCTCCCATTCCTCTCCATCACCCTCCCACCTGTTTGTATCCAATCACAAGCCTTGGCTGGAGCGCTGAGAAATCTATCAACCGTACACACACACACACAAACTCTAGATGGCAGCAACACTGTTCCCTTTGTTGATTTGTTTTTATACTTCACATTTGTTGGGTGATAGAAAATAGAACAGTTACTCTTGAACAAGCAGCTTTAATACAGGAGAGTAGTCACACACTGCTACACAACAACTAGGGACGGGCCTGAAGGACCAAGAAATGGTGTGGGCCGGCGATCGATTGGCCAGCTGGGGTCACACACACACACACACACACACACACACACACACACACACACACACACACACACACACACACACACACACACACACACACACTAAAGCTTTCACACACACACATGCTTGCACATTCTCTCCATCTACAAGCACACACACTTGCCGAGGCCCCCTGTCCCAGTGGTGTGTGATGAATAGGTCAGACTGCAGAAGAGATAAGAGAGAAAAGCAGCCCTGAGAACCAGAGAGATTCATCACTTTCAGTCTCCCTCCCCATCCCTCTCCCCATCCCTCCCTCCCTCTCCCCATCCCTCTCCCCCTCCCTCCCTCCCTCCCTCCCTCCCTCCCTCCCTCCCTCCCTCCCTCCTCCTCCTCTCCAGGTGGTAGCTATAGTAATGGGGCACATGGCACCTAGAGCTCTACTACATGTACCAAGGCCTCTCTCTGCTGCCCCTTTGGAGCAGGCATTGACTACCAGCAGCAGAAACATCACACCGCGCGCGTACACACACACACACACACACACACACACACACACACACACACACACACACACACACACACACACACACACACACACACGCAGACACACAGATCAGGGCCTCCTCCAGAGCAGGCTTTAACTCCCAGCTGGAGAAACGAGGACCTCTATTGAGATCTCTCTCTCTCTCCCCCTCTCCTCCCCTCCTCCTCCCCTCCCCTCCTAACTGCTTTATCTGTGGTGAGTCATTGAACATGGCACTGTTTGACATGCCCCCTGCAGTGTGCATGTGTGTCAAAGCCATATGGAGGTTTGTGTTTTCCTCCTATGGGTTTTGATCTGGCTTTGAAGAAAGTACATGGCCTTGTTGTGTGTGATCTATATCTATCTCCCTCCCTCCCTCTCTCCCTCCCAATTTTCATTCATTTAATCTCTTTCATTCAACCACACTTATGCAATCTCTCTCTCTCTCTCTCACGCTCCCTACCTCCTCATTTATTGCCTCTATTCTGAGGTCAGCTGTAATACTGATGCAGTGATCTGAGAATCATTTCCATTCAGTCACTTCCAACACACACACACACACACACACACACACACACACACACACACACACACACACACACACAGACACAGACACAGACACAGACACACAGAGGCCTGGGAGCTTCTACTGGGAGCTGAAACATTTAGTTCAAGCATCATACATTTTCTCTATTTTGTAGGTCCTATATCTGGAAATCATGATTGCTGACATGCAAAACATTTTGCGACTGTATCAACAGTGGACTAGTGAAACAAATACCAGAGGATATTTTTTGAGCGGTATTTTCCTTTAAGCACTGTTGTGGTTTTGCAATTATCTTAATAATTATCTTAGGACAAACAATGAATTATCTTAGGACAAACACTCCCTACTAGGCTAGCGCTAATAAACTTTTTACTAGCCCACCAGTAGGCCTACAAGAGCCATGTGTCTCTCTGATTCTCACAGTGAAGCCATTTAGTTTTGTTATTCCAAGTTCTCTCTCTCTCTCTGATTATATAGCATGATGTAATCATGAGTCCTGTTGCTATTAAATTCCCCTCTTGTCATTAGCCTACATTTGCTAGTCAAGTTAAGTTATTTTCCTTCAGTTTGGGGATTTATTTTGAGTGCTTACTGTATGGTTGTTCTTCATTGTTGCCGCTTCTCTGAGCTCATGCCCATCCGCGCTCAACACAAGGCCCACTGACATTTCCTTGTAGATATGCGTTTGCTCAAGAAGTGTGCACCCCTTTTTCCTGCGAGTTCTGTAATTTTGTTAACATCTCTTTTCCAAGAGAGACCTGGTCCAATAGCAGCAGAGGGAAAAACGTTTCAGACAAAACAACTTACATACACTAACACAACATTAAACAAAACTATAAACACGCATACAGTACAAAAACATTTCTTACATTAAAAACACAAACATCTTGACTAAAAACAGCTGGCCTAAAAACAATTACACTCTTCTATGATATATACATCGATCAAGTGTCTAAACTCCACCAACGAAACTAGATCATCACATTTTAAAATGTTCATGACAGAATTCCAGGACCACGGAGGTAACGACTCTTGTGGGTTGAAGAAGGAGACCAAGGTGCAGCGTGGTAGGCGTTCATGATTTTCAATAAAACTGAACACCGCAACAAAATAGAAAAAGTAGAAAAAACGAAAGCGAACAGTTCTGTCAGGCAAAAAAACAGCTAAACAGAAAATAACTCCCCACAAAACCCAAACGGAAAATCACAACTTATACTGTGTATGATCCCCAATCAGAGACAACAATAGACAGCTGCCTCTGATTGGGAACCACACATGGCAAAAACAACAAAGAAATAGAAAACATAGAATGCCCACCCTAATCACACCCTGACCTAACCAAAAATAGAGAAATAAAAGGCTCTCTAAGGTCAGGGCGTGACAACGGAGCTAAGTAACTAAAACTATTTCTACCATGACCTGTTCTAATTTTTGGTACTGTTAGAAGCAAATCAGAATGGGACCGTAATTGATATTTATTTACTGACCTGACTAAAAAAGAACAGAGATAAAATGGCATTTTACCCAATATGGCCTTATAAATCAGTGTATACCAATGTTTAAGCCTACGCAAGGTCAATGACGACCAGCCAACAGCGCTGTAGAGATCACAATGATGTGTTAGACGTTTCTGATTTGTAATGAACCTGAGGGCTGCATGATACACTGAATCAAGTTCTCTCAGGGTAGTAGTGGCTGAGACCTACATATATATAACATATCTAAAACCGACAGTAATGTACATCGTACCAGCTCCTTCCTGGCCTCAAAAGAAAAACAAGCCTTATGCCGGTAATAAAATCCTATTTTCAGCTTGAGCTTCCTTATCAAGTTCTCTACATGCACAGTGAAGCTCAGCTTATCATCAACCCACACACCCAAATATTTGTACACTTTAACTTGCTCTATAGTATGTCCAGCCAATGTAGCAATGACATGATTTGTAACATGCCTGGCATTTGAAAATACCATGCATTTTGTTTTACCCGAATTTAGAATCAGCTTTAAATCATACAGATTCTGTTGTATGATGTTAAATGCTCTTTGGGCATTTTCAAAAGCTAAAGATAAACTACTACCACTTGAATAAAGAACAGTATCATCTGCATAAAAATGAACATCCGCTGTTTCAATAAGATCCCCAATGTTGTTGATATACAAAATGAACAACAGTGGGCCCAAAATAGAACCTTGCGGAACACCTGAGCACACCTCTATGGACTCATATTTACAACCCTCCGCTATTACACATTGTGTACGATTTGATAGGTAATTTATAAACCAATCTAGAGCATGACCAGTAATTCCACAACATTTTAACCTTTGCACTAACACAGCATGGTCCACAGTGTCAAAAGCCTTCGACAAATCAATAAAAACAGACACACAATGTACAGTGGATGTCATTTAAAACCTTCAATGTTGCTGAAACAGTGCTGTGGCCAGACCTAAAACCTGATTGCATTCCATTTAAGAGGTTGTTTTCTTGGAGGTAACTAACTAAGGACTCCAGCACCTTTGACAGTACAGACAATTTTGATATGGGTCGATAGTTGTCAAGTAGCGAAGGATCTCCATTATTATTTCTCCCGTGTACGGAACACCACCCAAGCTCTTTTGGAAGTGTGAGGAAGACACTCTCCGATATCTCCTTTCACATTGCTTCCTTTTCTTTCTTTCATTTTCCTTCTTTCTTTCTCCTGGAGCTCTGACATTGGCACTGCTGATGAATGTTTAATGTCCTCCGGCTGCATCAAAATATATTGCAGGCTGTACTGTATGAATGAGAATTTGTGTGTAGTGGTATTTGTGTGTCTGCATAGTTTGGTTTTATGTGTGTGATATTGCAGAGAAGGATATTAAAAGTGAATGCTGTTAAGAGTGAGGAGTAATGTGTTTTCCTGGAGTGTGTGCATAAAGCCGAAAAGTTAGGTATATCATACACGCACTCGTGTGTGTGTGTGTGTGTGTGTGTGTGTGTGTGTGTGTGTGTGTGTGTGTGTGTGTGTGTGTGTGTGTGTGTGTGTGTGTGTGTGTGTGTGTGTGTGTGTGTGTGTGTGTGTGTGTGTGTGTGTGTGTGCGCGTGCGTGCGCAAGATTACATATGATATCTCACTCGTCTAGCTCCAATATACCCTCCCAGAATAGCTGTTGCCTGGAGGTGGGTGTTAAGCTAAGTGCCTTCTGTAGGGGATGGATGGATGAGGAGAGGAGCTGAGACGGGGTTCTTCAGTGCGACCATTTTCACCCGCATATGCGCCTAAATGTTATGCTGTGCGACCTGTCATTTTTATTTAGGAGCACCAGAGTACCTAGAAACATTTGAAGGATTTTAGCATTATTACCTCAAATATGTTTCATTGTGCTCCTAAATATCTTTGTGTTGCACCTACATTTTCCAATGTAGGCGCACACGTGCTCTTTGTAGAAAAAGATTAGCGTAGAGCCCAGGGCGAGGCAAAAACAGGAGAGGGAAAGGGAGGAAAGAGAAGAGAGGAAAATAGATCTGAGCAACGCTGGTCCATTGTGTCTGTAGAACCAAGAAGCAAGTCTAACATTCCAGTGCTTGATGAAGATAGTGCTGTAGTCAAAACAACATGCAGCATGTGTTGATCTATTGGTTCTCTCACTCTGTAGCGTACACTGAGTGTACAAAACATTAAGGACACCTGCTCTTTCCATGACATAGGCTGACCAGGTGAATCTAGGTGAAAGCTACAGTATGATCCCTTACTGATGTCACTTGTTAAATCCACTTCAGTTAGTGTAGATGAAGGGGAGGAGACAGGTTAAATAAGGATTTTTAAGCCTTGAGACAATTAAGATTTGGATTATGTTTGCCATTCAGAGAGTGAAGGGGCAAGAGAAAATATTTAGGTGCCTTTGAACGGGGTATGGTAGTCGGTGCCAGGCGCACCCGTTTGAGTGTCAAGAACTACAACGCTGCTGGGTTTTTCACACTCAACAGTTTCCCATGTGTATCAAGAATGGTCCACCACCCAAAGGACAGCCAGACAACTTGGCACAACTGTGGGAAGCATTGGAGTCAACATGGGCCAGCATCCCTGTGGAACGCTTTCGACACCTTGTAGAGTCCATGCCCCGACGAATTGAGGCTGTTCTGAGGCTAAAAGGGGGAGGGGTGTGCAACTCAATATTAGGAAGGTGTCCTTAATATTTTGTACAATGTGTAGTGCAGTACAGTGGGGACCAATACTGGGGGAAATGAATGAAAATGTATGCATTCACTCCTGTAAGTCGCTCTGGATAAGAGCGTCTGCTAAATGACTCAAATGTCAATATAAAAGGCTGGAGGTATTTCTGTTTGCCAACTGGGTCACACATATAAACACAGGATGGGAGGGAGGGAGGGAGAAAGAGAGGGAGGGGAGGAGGTAGGAAGATGGCACGGTAGGACCTCACATTGGACAGAGGGAAGGAGTGGAGAGAGTAACAGTAACACACATTGCCTGTTTGGATGAAGCTTCATGTAATCTCCTGATAGCTCCCCTAGTGTTGGCTAGTCTTAACAGCAGACACACACACTCACTCACTCAGGCTTATTTAAGCAAGGCACGAGAGGGTGTGATATATGGCCAATAGGGCTGTTCTTATGCACGACACAACGATGGGTGCCTGGATACAACCTTTAGCTGTGGAATATTGGCCATATACCACAACCTCCCGAGGTGCCTTATTGCTATTATAAACAGGTTACCAGTGTAATATATAAATATTTTTCATACCCGTGGTATACTGTCTGACATGCCACGGCTTTCAGCCAATCAGCATTCAGGGCTCGAACCACCAGGTTTATAATACCTGTTTGAGTTTATACCTTCAATTCATCTTGTTTAGGATGACAGTGCAATACCCCATTTGCATCCCTGTTGAAGACTCAGAATATTGATTTGTTCAAGCAATCAAATTTTCTCCCCATGCACATCACTCTCCCCAAAACTCAAGCTCTCACATGATATTTACCACATGTATTTTTCAGATTGAATAGTTCTAGCGATGAGGAGGCGTGTCTACTGATCTAGCCTAACGTAGAGCATAGTTTTTTCCTCTCATTTACCGTACATGAGTTGTTCTGATGCTTTTCTCTAGAAAGCCAGAGACCATGAATTCTAACCCCTGACCTCAAACCTGTCTCTCTCTCTTTCACTTACCTCCACAGATCTGAAGAGAGAGGCCAGCATCTGCCACATGCTGAAGCACCCTCACATCGTAGAGCTGGTGGAGACATACAGTTCAGATGGCATGCTCTACATGGTCTTCGAGTTGTAAGTCTGTCACACACTCTGTAACTTATCTATTACACATGATCACACACACACACACACACACACACACACACACACACACACACACACACACACACACACACACACTCATTCACTTATATACTCTGCAAGCATTTTGTTTTAATCAAAGTATTTTATTTTGTTGCAGCACAGTCATGCTAGAATGGTATTATTGATGTGACAGCTGGTAATGGGATTCCTACCGCTCGCTAACGCTAGCATAGCTATGCTAGTTATCAGGCCAAAATATGGGTACAGGGTAAAGGGGTGTGTGTATCAGTGTAGGAAGCTGTTCTAGAATGTGTTGAAGTGAGAGGTTTGTGATAATAGGAGTGGAGAAAGCAGAGAGATGGAAGGAATAAGAAGAGGGAGAAAGAGATGGCAGAGGGCTGAAAGGATGAAGGAGCCCAAGCGGCCAGGTGGTAGAAGAAGTGATAGAGAAAGTAAATAGCACCCCTTGTGGGCACTTCCCCTAATACCGTATACCCCGGTATGGTACAGAAACAGTATGACAGCATGAACATCTGGATACCACCCAGCCCTAGTGAGAGAGGCTGGGCTGTAGAAGAAGAGACACAGTGTATGCTGAAAAATGAGAACGAGAGAACGAAAAAAAGAAAGCACAACCAATGTGGAATATGAAGAGGCAGAGATAAGACAAAGATTCCACACCAGAGGAACCTCCCCTTAGGTCCCTGAAGACTCCACAGACACACACATACGTGTGCACGAACACACACCATGACAAATTCCTTTACGTGAAATCAGAAATGTCCTGTTTCACATCTCTCTCATGTGCGTCAAAGGATTCGATTAAAAACGAACAAGTTTCATTTTGAGTAACTTCCATAGCTTTATCACACACAAATATGCAGACCCACAAACACATGCGACAGACACACAGCTTTCAAACCGGCCCATAGCAGTGGTGTCTATGGAGTATTGGATAGATAAAGTAAAGACAGTAACACACACATCAAACTGTAATAAGGATAGTCTTTTCACCTCCTGAAGTCTGTACGTTTACATTGACCTTTATGCTAAACTGACCTCTTCTTCCCCTCTCTCGCTCTCTCTCTCCCTCCCTCTCCTTCCCCCTGTATCTCCCTCTCCCTCTGCCTCTCTCGCTCTCCTACAGTATGGATGGAGCAGACCTGTGTTTTGAGATCGTGAAGAGGGCAGATGCTGGCTTTGTGTACAGTGAAGCAGTGGCCAGGTAAGACCACTTCCCATTAACTCTGCTTGAAGAGTTCCTCCCCTCAAGGCCATACTTCGATGTGGCATTCAGCATTTCAAAATACAACACTAGTGAAAAAGAAATTCAGAGAAGAATAGAAAAACACACACGATACCAAAAACAACAGTATCCACTTGTTGCTATTACAGTGTTGACATGACAACCAGGGGTGGGAAAAGTACCCAATTTTCATACTTGATTAGAAGTAAAGATACCTTAATAGAAAATGACTAAAGTGAAAGTCACCCAGTAAAATACTACTTGAGTAAAAGTAAAAAAAAATGATGTTTTTAAATATACTTAAGTATCAAAAGTTTAAGTAATTTCATATTCCTTATATTAACGGCACAATTTCTTGTTTTTCAATGTACAGATAGCCAGGGGCACTCTCCAACACTCAGACATAATTTACAAACGAAGCATTTATGTTTAGTGAGTCCGCCAGATCAGAGGTAGTAGGGATGACCAGGGATGTTCTCTTGATAAGTGTGTGAATTGGACCCGTTTCCTGTCCTGCTAAGCATTCAAAATGTAACGAGTACTTTTGGGTGACAGGGAAAATGTATGGAGTAGAAAGTACATTATTTTCTTTAGGAAGGTAGTGGAGTAAAAGTAAAACTTGTTCAAAATATGAATAGTAAATTACAGATACCCAAAAAAACAACTTAAGTAAAACTTTGAAGTATTTTTACTTACTTTAAGTACTATACACCACTGATTACAACAATGTTGTATCGAATCAACAGTCATGGTGTTTTATTGCTCTCTATCCCTCTCCAGTCACTACATGAGACAGATCCTAGAGGCACTACGATATTGCCATGACAACAACGTCATCCATCGAGACGTGAAGGTAGGCCAGAGTGTCTCTTTGATAGTGTGTGTGTTTACTCTGAGTTGGGAACTTACTCTGATTTTACTGACATTGCTCAGCTCACCCCAGTCCTCTCCTCAGCCATCATGACCCAGACTACAACAGCTAAGGAGGGAATTCTCTCTGTTTTCCCGTTTTGGCCCAGACTTTTAAATCTGTCTGTCTGTCTGAACAATGAATAAGTTATAAGTTGTGCTTCTTGTCTTCTCGATATTTTGCCTTCTGTCTGTCTGACGGCCTTGTTCTGGGTCTGTGATGTGCTGGGCAGATTAATTTATTTTTCAGGGATTTTCAACTCTACTCCTGGAGACTTAAAGGATATATACCTAAGCCAAAAACACCCGTGCAGTTCCTACCCTCACAGCATGCTATTGCCAGTATCGCTACTGTTTCATACAGTTAGTTGTTTCTGTATTTCATAAAAAACCTTCTGTGACAATATTCCTATTATTACAGAAATAAATAAAAGTGTTAGATTGATCAGGCTCGTTAATGGTGTTATCTGGTCAGGATGGAAGCTGTGAGAAACCAGGCAGCTAGCTGGCACCCTGGGTGAGAACTTGAAGACGCAGCTGTTTTATTAGGGTTGAAATGTAGCTGCTAAAAACCACAGCTTCCTTTACGTCTCATGTGAGCTGATGATATGGTGGAGGTTTTGTTGTTATTGTTGCCCTGGCAATGGTTAGATGATAAACTTTACAACCTTGACTATATTGCTTCATAACCATGAGTCAATGTCAGACATTTTATCTTTGGAGATAAATTGCAATAACTATGAGTAGTGTGTAGTCGTTGTACGAGCTTCCTGAGTTGAAGCTGGTGTAGTTATGTTTGAAACCCCAAACAGTCTTATCGTATACACTGAGTATACAAAACATTAGGAACACCTTCCTAATATTGAGTTGCACCCACCTCTACAAGGTGTATAAAGCATTCCACAGGGATGCTGGCCCATGTTGACTCCAATGCTTCCCACAGTTGTCATGTTGGCTGGATGTCCTTTGGGTGGTGGAACGTTCTTGATACACCCGGGAAACTGTTGTGCGTGAAAAACCCAGCAGCGTTGCAGTTCTTGACACAAACCAGTGCGTCTGGCACCTACCATACCCCGTTCAAAGGCACTTAGATATTTTGTCTTGCCCGTTCACCCTCTGAATGGCGCACATACACAATCCATGTCTCAAGGCTTTAATTCCTTCTTTAACCTGTCTCCTCCCCTTCATCCACCATGATTTGAAGTGGATTTAACAAGTCACATCGATAACGGATCATAGATTTCACCTGGATTCACCTGGTCAGTCTAATTCATGGAATAGAAAGTATTATTAATGTTTTGTATACTCGGTGTATATCCCTTTCAGAGAAAGACGTTTTTTTCTCAGCAGGCACAGTGAGACGAAAATAGCTCTGTTCTGAATATAAAGCACTGGCTGTTAAAATACTACTGACAGTTTTCACACCAGACACTGCTGGGTACAGATATAGATCCCCCCTTCTCTCTCTCTCTCTCTCTCTCCTTCCTCCTCTCTCTCTCTCTCTCTCTCTCTCTCTCTCTCAATCTCTGTTAAAGAGCTTGACAAACACTGTTCGCTATCACACATTGGCCATTTATATATCAGCACTGATAAAACGTTGGGGTTTACAAGATCACAGCATAGTTAGTCAGCTACGTCAGTACCCACTCTGCATGAAGATGCTCAGATATGTTATATACATACATTTCTTGGTTTGTAACTATGTTTTGAGGGTGACCCAGCTTTTGGCTCAATGGCTATGGGTTGTGATTAATGCCGGAAGAGCACAGATCAGAGACCTAGGCCTATGTCTGGTTTCTCATTGGTGGAGATTGGTATCGAGTAGCTCTTACTTTATCATATGTAGCTTACTCTCTGATTAAAGGTTAACTCAACAGGGGTCACACACACGGGTTGTATGGCAACGCTGTCCTTGTTGAATAGGGAGCAGCCTGTGTGCCTCAGTGTATCGTGTGTGTCCCCCATGTGTGAAAGTCAAAAGTCATTGAATTAATTTCAATCCCAAGAAGTGTAAATAACAGAGCCTCTCTTTTTATCTCCTATTATTCACAATAACCCCTTCTACTCATCACGCTGTGTGTGTGCGTGTGCGCGAGTGAGAGATTGGAACCACAGACGAGCTGTCACATTCCTGATTACGAAGAATAAGGCATTCTGAAAAGGAATGTTGACAAAATGATGGGAATGTGAATTTTGTGGAGAGAATCCGGAATGTTGATGTTTTCATTCTAGTTCTGGAAGCAGAGATAATAAGGCAGTTTGGAATGTCAGATTGATAACCTTGTGATAATGGACTAGACTACAGACTATTAACACTTGTAGACCTACTCAGATAAATGTCTATCTGTTTCAGGTAGGTGCTGTAGATGGAGGGATGCCTTACTGTAGGAACACCTTAGGAACACCTATTTATTGTGGAATGGTCAAAAAACATTATCAGACACAGTGTCTTCAGAAAGTATTCACACCCCTTGACTGTTTATGCATTTTGTTGTGTTGCAGCCTGAATATAAAATGGATTACATTTAAGATTTTGTGTCACTGGCCTACACATAATACCCCATAATCTCACAGTGGAATTGTGTTTTTCGAAATTTTTACAAATTAATAAAACATGAAAAGTTGAAATGTCTTGCGTCAATAAGTATTCAACCCTTTTGTTATGGCAAGCCTAAATAAGTTCAGGTGTAGAAATGTGCTTAACAAGTCACGTAATAAGTTGCATGGACTCACTCCTTGTGCAATAATAGTGTTTAACATGATTTTTGAATGACTACCTCATCTCTGTACCCCACACAATTATCTGTAAGTTCCCTCGGTAAAGCAATGAATTTCAAACACTGGGGAGGGAGGTTTTCCAATGCCTCGCAAAGAAGGTCAACTATTGGTAGATAAAACTATTTTTTTAAAGCATACATTGAATATCCCTTTGAGCATGGTGAAGTTATTAATTACATTTTGGATGGTGTATCAATACACCCAGTCACTACAAAGATACAGGCATCCTTCCTAACTTAGTTGCCGGAGAGTAAGGAAACGGCTCAGGGATTTCACCATGAGCCCAATGGTGACTTTTAAACAGTTACAGATTTTAATGGCTGTGATAGGAGAAAACTGATTATGGATCAACAACATTGTAGCTACTCCACAATTGTAACTGCTGATTTCCTCCTCTTCGTCTGAAGAGGAGGTGTAGCAGGGATCGGACCAAAGCGCAGAGTGGTAAGTGTCCATGTTTTAATATAATTAACTGAACACGACAAAATATATAAAATAACAAAGTAACCTAACCGAAACAGTCCCATGTGGCACGAACACAGACACAGGAAACAAACACCCACAAACCAACAGTGAAAACAGGCAACCTAAATATGGTTCCCAATCAGAGACAATGCAAAACACCTGCCTCTGATTGAGAACCATATCAGGCCAAATGACAACCCTAAACATAGAAACACATAACATAGACTGCCCACCCCAACTCACGCCCTGACCATACTAACTAAAGAAAAAACAAAGGAAAATAAAGGTCAGAACGTGACAACAATACCTAAATGACAGAGTGAAAAGAAGGAAGCCTGTACAGAATAAAAAATAAAGATGCATCCTTTTTGCAATAAGGCACTAAAGTAAAACTGCAAAAAATTACGCTAAGAAATTAACTGTCCTGAATACAAAGCATTAAGCTTGGGGCAAATCCAACACATCACTGAGTACCACTCTTCATATGTTCAAGCATGGTGGGGGCTGCATCATGTTATGTGTATGCTTGTCATAGAGTTAAGCACAGGCAAAATCCTAGAGGAAAACCTGGTTCTGTCTGCTTTCCAGCAGACACTGGGAGATAAATTCCCCTTTCAGCAGGGCAATAACCTAAAACATGAGGCCAAATTTAGCAGGAAATGCTTACCAACACAGCATTGAATGTTCCTGAGTGGTATAGTTACTGTTTTGACTTAAATCGTCTTGAAAATCTATGGCAAGACTTGAAAATGACTGTCTAGCAATGATCAACAACCAACTTGACAGAGCTTGAAAAAAATGTAAAATTCAATCCAGGTGTGCAAAGCTCTTAGAGATTTACCCAGAAAGACTCACAGTTGTAATTGATCGCTGCCAAAGGTGATTCTAATATGTATTGACTCGGGTGTGAATATTTAAGTAAATTTGTTTTCACTTTGTCATTATGTGTTTTGTATTTGGGTTGTAACAAAATGTGGAATAAGTTAAGGGGTATGAATACTTTCTGAAAGCATTGTATCTCTTGCAATCAAACAGTAGCTACGTCTGCGTTCCGTGTGCACTCTAGGCTATAGAGAGAAATAGTAACGGTTTTGTAGGCACAAACTCCGCCATGGTTCGTTGGACAAAGTCTATAGAGAAATGAATGCCATTTTTGAGGAAACGCCGAAATAAGGTCTATGGTAAACACAGGCTTAGGAGATCTTATATGTTTTGTTCTACGAGATAATCTTCATCAGCTAGCATAATGTTTTTGTGAATTTTGAAGCATTTATGTAATTTAAAAAAGCACAAAAAGGCTCATGTTAATTAACTGATATTATCTCATAGAACAAAACTTATTAGATCTCCTAAGTCTGTGTTTCAGACCTGATTTTCAGCGTTTATCCCAAAACCCTATAATTTCCACAATAATTTTCCCCATAGGGATGGCTGAACAAACCAGAGGTAACTCCGGGTTTTAGGACTACAAGCTGGCAAGCTCTATTTGTTGTAGAGTAATGCAGAAACAAGCCATATGCATTGTTCCATGGCAAGCACTGTATCTTTCCCTTCAAATACTGCATACTCGCTATGTCCACTGAACTGAATAGTTTATTGTCGAAGCTGTAACTGTATGTTGTCTCTGGTTTGTGTTTTTTGTGTGTGTGGTGTTATCTCCTAACAAAGACCAAACACACGCACACACATAACAAAGCCTTCACCTCGCTATGTGTGGTGTCAGCACTGTTGGCAGTGAGCCACTGAGACATAGACTATACAGGTAATTACTGGATCAGCAATACAGTGGTAGGCAGAAGAGCTCTGTTGATACACACACACACACACTCACACAAGCAACCACATGCTCTCTTTCTCACACACAAGCACCACACACACAATTATTTGCAAGAGCTGGGCATGAAATACATAACAAAACTGAACTCTACTCTTCAAACTGTAGCAACAGAGAGAATTGAATTTTTGCTGCTTCCGAATGTGATGTTCTTTCTATTCACTAGGCTGTAAGAGGGGCCAGTGGGACTAATGGCAGCCTGTGTGTTTGTCCTGTCTACACTCTGATAAACAACCAGACAGTGGATTGAAGAGAGATGGGTCTTATCTGTAACGGCTGATAGCTCAATGTGGAGGAAATGTCACATTCTCCATATGAATGGAGAGAAGTAAGAGACCGCGAGAGGGATGGAGGGACGAAAGAGAATGAGGGAGGGACGAAAGAGAATGAGGGAGGGACGAAAGAGAATGAGGGAGGGACGAAAGAGAATGAGGGAGGGACGAAAGAGAATGAGGGAGGGACGAAAGAGAATGAGGGAGGGACGAAAGAGAATGAGGGAGGGACGAAAGAGAACGAGGGAGGGACGAAAGAGAACGAGGGAGGGACGAAAGAGAACGAGGGAGGGACGAAAGAGAACGAGGGAGGGACGAAAGCGGCAGCACTAGCAGAGTGATCTTAATAGGCTTTTCCTTTTCCTACTGTATACATTAGCTGGTAGAGTGACATTGACCCTCTCAGGTCTATGTGTGTTAGTGGCCACAGAAGCTTCTTAAAAGTATGATTAATGTTGTTTATGACTGAGTGGAACGGGGTGTGTTTACTGTTAACTATCATGTAATGGGAACCAAGGGTTCCTGGCATTTGGATATAGACAATCCAGCTCTGAAAATGGGCAACAGTCACTGTAGTGGCGCACACTAGGGCTGGGCGATATGGCCAAAATATCATATCATATTTTTACATTTTTTGACAGTATTTGACGGTATTTTATGTTTTTGATTCATTCAAGTTCTACATTTGCTTTATGAGTAGTGTGTGACCCTAGGGTGGTATCACATATATTCTAAATTATTTCAATGGGTCTTTCTCCATTCTGATTGTTTTATACTGTTCAATTCAACTTCAACCTAAAATAATTTCCTGCATTTCCATCAGTTTCTGCATTTCCTGCACTCGTTTGAGATCATTTCCACACTGCCACGATATGGGCAAAAATACTAGGCCTTATTTTTAACCAAATGTTGCAATTGCGATTTAGATCAAAACACTTGGGTGAACTTTTGGAATCATGGCAATATATGTTTATTCTAATTATATATATATCTTATTCTAATTCTCTAGTTAATAGTGGGCACTTTGAATACGGTGTTGTTTGACATGACAACGAATGAAAATTACATGGACGAGTTATTGTGACAGGGTAAGAACCAAAGTGATGTTCAGTGTTTCCTAGGGGACCCTATAATCTTTGGCTACATTAAATCTTTATTCATGTAGCCAACATATTCATGCTTCGCCTATTCCTCCTCTGATTTAGGCCTCCACCAGCACTGGTATCAGGCTGTATTAAGCCCCCCCCCCTCTTTTTACGCTGCTGCTACTCTGTTTATCATATATGCATAGTCACTTTAACTATACATTCATGTACATACCTCAATTGGGCCGACCAATCAGTGCCCCCGCACATTGACTAACCGGGCTATCTGCATTGTGTCCCACCCACCATATATGCATAGTCACTTTAACCATATCTTCATGTACATACTACCTCAATCAGCCTGACTAACCGGTGTCCTTTTGTAGCCTCGCTACTGTATATAGCCTGTCTTTTTACTGTTGTTTTATTTCTTTACCTACCTATTGTTCACCTAATACCTTTTTTGCACTATTGGTTAGTGCCTGTAAGTAAGCATTTCACTGTAAGGTCTACTACACCTGTTGTATTCGGCGCACGTGACAAATAAACTTTGATTTGATTAGCTAGCTACGTTTGCTCCGACTCAGTACTTTTATTAGCTAGTTAGCTAGCTAGTTACACAATGCTATGTTGGTTACCTTAGCTAGCCAGCTAACTAGCGATTAGCATTAGTGGCTAACACGATTTAGCTTAACTTGCTAAGAAAATACAAACTAGCTGTTTGCAGATGAAAGAAACAAACTAATATTGTAATTATAGAACGCTTGTGGATTTAAAGTGGAAACAACATCGTTGTCATCAACATTATTGCATGTGCTGCATTGTCCATGCAGACTGAACGCAAGTGTCTCGTGGTCAAGCAACAACAAATGCGCTCCTTGAGTGACAGGGGGTGGGACTAGGTCTGTGTGGAAAGCGGCGTGGAGAGAGAGAGAGAGCGGAGAGGGATGACTCAAGTAGCAGAGTAAACTATACAAATGGACGTTACACACGGCGTATCACATTTAACAAACCAAACACTGTTATAGAAGGTAAAGTAAAAACCCAAACCGGTCCGTGCATCAGTACCGGTATATAGTAAAATACGGTATACCGCCCAGCCCTAGCGTACACACACATTCTCTCTCTCTCTCCCCTCTCTCTCTCTCTCTCTCGTGGACCACTGGCATAGTTAATGAGTGTGAGCCATGGTAGAGATATTGTGAATTACAGCACTAATCTGCTATAAACAGCCAGGATAAATCAGGTTTAAAGTGGAGCCAAAATAAATGCCTTTGATTAAAATGCTGTGTTGGTTACCTTAATTGAGCTTAATATGTGTGAAAGTGTATATGCTTGACTGATGGACACTTTTCTATTTTAAAAAAATCACACGCTTGTATGCACACACATACACACTCACGCGTGCAACGGTACACATTCTGTAAGTAGCTCTGGATATACAGAAGTGTCTGCTAAATGACTCAAATATCAAATGTAAATGTGGTAGTCACTCTTTTTAGCATAAACTCAGAGACATGATTATTGTTGTTTGAAAAGGTAGCACTTTGACTTATATTCAGACAAGGAAATACAAACAGTGTGCACTCTGCATAAAGGGTACAGGTTAAAGATTGAAGGCAAAAGTCTTCTGCTGAAGCTAGTGTAGGTTAGCAATAATTGCTGCCTCTGGGCAATACCAGTGGGGCTTTTTTCCTCCCCTTCTCTCATCCTCTCTCTCGATCTCTCTTTCTCTCTCTGTGTGTGTGTGTACAGTGGAATGTGGCAGATTCTCTCGCCTGTCTGCCTTTGTCTAGTCCTCCCAGGGGACAGCCATCTGCAAGACCCACACTTCACAGAACAATACACACACACATCCTGCAGGATTAAACACACACCGCTTTACACCTATAAGATTTATAATACACATTTATACATATGTATTACACAAGCACACCAAATACTGTATAAGTCACTCCTGCTCCCCCTCCCTGGCACTCGAGGGCGCCAGGCTACCCGTCATCATACGCACCTGTTATCATCAGTATGCGCAGCTGTGCTCATTGGACTCCCTCACTTTGTTGATTGCCCCTGCATATATGTCTGCTCCTCTGGGTTGTTCCCTGCCGGCCCATGGGGCTTCTACGCCGCAGCGGGTTCGTCAGGCTGTCACGCCTCAGCTGGCCCTTCCTGCTCGCACCGGTGGGACGCCGGGTGGCGCCCCTAGAGCGGGGGGTACTGTCACGCCTGCTCCCTCTCACCCACTTTGGCACTCGAGGGCGCCAGGCTACCCATCATCATACGCACGCACCTGTTATCATCAGTATGCCCAGCTGTGCTCACCTGGACTCCCTCACTTTGTTGATTGCCCCTGCATATATGTCTGCTCCTCTGGGTTGTTCCCTGTAGTGGCTTTGTTTGTCGTGTCGTGTTCATGTCCAGACGCTGTTCCTGTTCCGCTGCATGTCCGTCTGTATTATATGTTTCACTCCCTGTACCTGCTTCTCATCTCCAGTTAAAACCAGTTATAAACTAAACAACTACATCAGGGAATTGAAGTCTACTTCATTTGTAAAAATGAAAACCAAAACAAACAGAACTCCCACCTGGATCACTACAATGTTCCGGAACACTTTTCCCAGCAGCCTCTGGGAGTCGTTGACGATGGTGCACCGCCGCGACCTCCATATGCTTGGCCACGTACAAAGTCAGCACCAGCAGGAAACACACAAAGAAGATCACGATGGCCGCCACCATCGTCCCCATCGACAGGCTGCCCCGCACCTCCACCGCCACACTGTAGCATATTCCCCTCCTCTTCTCCCTCCATCCTCGCCCCCTCCCCCCACCTCTGTCTCTCTCACTAAATAGTAAACTGCCACGGGTACTCTGACCAGCACCACCACCCGGCGCACACGGCCTTGGTGAAGCCCACCCTCCTCAGTCTGGTGAAGAAGGCGTGGGGAAGCAGGGTCGGCGCAGGGGCTGGGGCAGGTGCTGAGGCGGCTGGCATGGGTGTGCTAGATGAGGGTGGCGAAGTGGGTGAGCGGCACCCAGGTCAGGATTAAGACGCTAACGTAGATATTGATATTCTGGACAAGTGTGACCCCGTGGAGGACTAGGCAGACCAGACTCTGGGAAGGAATTGACAAAGGATCATTTGGAGCTTTTTTTTTCTTTAAATACATTTTAAGAGTATTATTATTTTCGTGTCTTGTCACATATATGACCAATCCCCTTTGATGAGATGAGAAAAATAAGAATCAATCCAAATGTCAGTAAAAAATGGATGTACCTGTGAGCAGTAGTTGGCCAGGAAAGGGGTGATGAGGGAGAAGAGTAAGTTGGACAGGCCCAGGTGGGACAGGTAGACGTGGGTTGAAGTCTGGGTCGGGATACACCTCAGGAACACCCAGTGAGAGAGAGCATTGACCAGGAGACCTGTGGGGAAGAGGAGGGTCGTAGAGGGAGGGGCGGACGAAGCTTGGGAGGGGAGGACGAAGTGTGTAGGGGGAGGAGGGGGAAACTAACAGAGACTGGAAGTATTATATACGAATGTTGCACCGTAGCTAGACAAGATAACCAATATGGCTATAAACACAGTGCCACTTCTTGTATCACTAAGATAATAGATTGCTGTGGGGACTTTCTTCCATTCAGCCATGAGCATTAATGAGGTCGGGCACAGACGTTGGGCGATTAGGCCTGGTTCACAGTCGGCATTCCAATTCATCCCAAAGGTGTTCGATGGGGTTTAGGTCAGGGCTCTGTGTAGGCCTGTCAAGTTATTCCACACGATTTCGACAAACCATTTCTGTACGGACCTCGCTTTGTGCACGAGGGCATCGTCATGCTGAAGCAGGAAAGGGCCTTCCCAAAACTGTTGCCACCAAGTTGGACGCACAGAATGGCCTAGAATGTAATTTATGCTGTAGAGTTAATATTTCCCTTCCCTGGAATTAAGGGGCCTAGCTCGAACCATGAAAAACAGCCCCAGACAATTATTCCTCCTCCACCAAACTTTACAGTTGCCACTATTCATTCGGGCAGGTAGCGTTTTCCTGGCATCTGCTTCTTGTCACCTCCCTGACCAAGGCCATTCTCCCACGATTGCTCAGTTTGGCCGGGCGGCCAGTTCTAGGAAGAGTCTTAGTGGTTCCAAACTTCTTCCATTTAAGGATGATGGAGGTCACGGTGTTCTTGGTGACCTTCAATGCTGAATATTTTTTTAAGTACCCTTCCCCAGATCTGTGCCTCGACACAATCCTGTCTCGGAGCTCTATGGACAATTCCTTCAACTTCATGGCTTGGTTTTTGCTCTGACATGCACTGTCAACTGTGGGACCTTATATAGACAAGTGTGTGCCTTTCCAAATCATGTCCAATCAATTGATTTTAACACAGGTGTACTCCAATCAAGTTGTAGAAACATCTCAAGGATGATCAATGGAAACAGGATGCATCTGAACTCAATTTCGAGTCTCATAGCAAAGGATCTTAATGTAAATAAGGTATTCATTTTATTTTATATAAATTTGCTAAACATTTTAAAAATCTGTTTTCGCTTTGTCCTTGTGGGGTATTGAGTGTAGATTGATGAGGAAAAACATTTAATTTCATACATTTTAGAATAAATCTGTAACGTAACAAAATAAGTCAAGGGGTCTGAATACTTTCCGAATGCACTGTGTGCAGTACCAGTACCAGACAGTACCAGTCAAAGGTTTGGACACACCTACTCATTCAATGGTTTTTCTTTATTTTTACTATTTTCTACATTGTAGAATAATACTTAAGACATCAAAACTATGAAATAACACATATAGAATCATGTAGTAACCAAAAAAGTGTTAAACAAATCAAAATATATTTTAGATTTTAGATTCTTCAAAGTAGCCACCCTATGCCTTGATGACAGCTTTGTACACTCTTGGCATTCTCTCAACCAGCTAGGCCTCTTACAGTTGCCCACAGCAGTGAGTGAGTGGGTGGGTGGGTGGGTTCGGTCTATCTTTTACTGTAGTCTTCTGCAGCAGGGCAGGTGGCGCAAGGCCAGATGGAGTAAGGGATGTACAATGCAGCTCAGAGCTGCTATGGTTATAGTTGCATTCTTCGCCTTCCATTGTGTTCTCAACTTCTCACAGTCTCCCCCATGTGGTGAGAGCACGGTCACTGCACGCTGGACATGGTAGGGCAGGAAACATGCCACAAACACCACAACCACCGCTAGGATCTTCCTTCGTACTCTCAGACTACCACTCTTCATCCTCTGCCTCTCTCCTGCCCCTGAATGCACCTCCAAGTCTACACCCTGTATGTTCTCCCCCCTGCCCTCCCTCTCCCCTAAACTCACCCCACACCCCTCTTCCACCCCACAACTCACCCTCCTATCCCCTGCGGTCACCCCCGTACTCACCTCCCGCCCCTCCCTTGCCCCTCCTTCACTGGTGTTTGTGTTCTTGGACCCCCTGACCTTCTGCAGATGCAACACTAATCCCCCATAGCTGACCAGAATAAAGATGAGAATCACAAAAAACAGGGCCACCCCCAGGCAGTGTTGGTAGTTTAACGCTTCTCTGTGTTGATTCTCCAACATGTCAAAGCAGCTGTCTCCTCCTCTTCCTTTTCCTTGTCTGAACTGAAGTACCACATTGGCACTCACCACCGTTACCACAGTTACCCAGGTGATGATGCAGAGTACCCAGCATTCTCTGGGCCTAGTGAAGGGCACGAGGAGAGCAGGGCAGGGCCGCACCTACAACCAGGGAAAGATTTGAGAGCACAATTGAGTGGTTAATTGAGAAACTTATTATTTAAAAAGATATTTAAAAAATTAAAAACAACCTCATTCAAAATCAATCAATTTAAGTTTGAAGACTTGTTGTTGTAGGCATCCGTACCACGGTGGCGTAGCGCGTCACACTGGTCCAGAGAAGCAGCATTATGTTACAGTAGAGGTTGACGTAGAAGACTGTTATCATGGTTAGCATGGCGGCCTGACACACCTTGTCCTCTCCAGACCAGATGTGACCCCTCCGGTAGTAAACCACCCGGAACAGAAAGCTGGTGCACAGCAAGAGGTCAGAGGTCACCATGTTGAGGGTCAGGATGACGGTAGGGGTCCTCCCCGACCTCCTGAATTCACGCAGGGTCAGGCCGTTGGCTAGGAAACCCAGGAGTGACAGGACCAGGTAGAGCCAGGGTTTGACTTGTGTGTCGATGGGGTCAGGGTGTAACCAGCACTGTCTGGAAGAGGAGAGAGAGGAGAGAAGGAGTTGGAGGGAGAGGAGAGAGAAGGGAATAAGCGACGGGAGATGGGGGCATAAACAGTAATGATAACTTTGTGTGTGTGTGTGCTTATGAGTTCTTACATCACATTTTCTACGACATGAAGCCACAAAAACATACAAACGAAAGTCAGTTAGAGTTTCCATTCATTTCTCCAGTTATTATGAAGATCTGGTGAAAACACCCAGGATAGGTTTCTTTGGAATAAACATTCATTTAATAATATCAAGGAATGAAGGAAGCAGATATACAGTAACCTTTATTTAATTAGCCAAGTCAGTGCATACAATGCAATATCAGACTAGATAACTTCCACATGGGGAACTTAATCTTGTTATTAACAAACAACCACACAAACAAAACAAACACACATTGCATAATTGAATTACCTACCTTAGGCACATGCCTCCTCAGATTTGTCCTGTTTTAACATTTTCAGGTGTTAAATTAATATATATATTTTTTTAAATAACTGTTCATAAAAAGATCTGTCAGCTGTATTTTGCAGAGGGGGCACACTGACTGGACCAAGCAAAGAGTACAAGCCCCCCCCCCCCCCCCCTCATTTTCCCTAGTAAGTGGTTCCTTCCAAGGTGCACCATGGAACAAAGATATGCTAGGCAGGATGCTATATACTCTTGTCAGTGCATGCAGACAGTATCATCAGTGGAGGACAAGAGAGAGAGTGTCGAGTGACACACAGACAGCGTTTTAATTGATTTTAGCTGCCGGTGATGGGCAGGACTTGCAGGAGGTATGTTTGTAAATTAATTTGATCAAGCTATGTAGCCTATTGATTTCTTTATTGATGAATAAATAAAATACTAATGTTTTTTTGTTTCTCTGTAATACTACCCACCTAGCAATTGTATGAAGTTGGCTTTAGCTAGTCAGCTAGATAGGTTTGTATTTATTATGGATGCCAATTAGCTGCTGCAATTAGCTGCTCTTCCTGGGGTCTAGCAAAATTAAGGCAGTTTATACAATTTTAAAACATTACAATACATTCACAGATTTCACAACACACTGTCTGCCCTCAGGCCCCTATTCCACCACTACCACATACAGTTGAAGTCGGAAGTTTACATACACTCAGGTTGGAGTTATCAACCACTCCACAAATTTCTTGTTAACAAACTATAGTTTTGGCAAGTCGGTTAGGACATCTACTTTGTGCATGACACAAGTAATTTTTCCAATAATTGTTTACAGACAGATTATTTAACTTATAATTGAGTGTATCACAATTCCAGTGGGTCAGAAGTTTACATACACTAAGTTGACTGTGCCTTTAAACAGCTTGGAAAATTCCAGAAAATGATGTCATGGCTTTAGAAGCTTCTGATAGGCTAATTGACATCATTTGAGTCAATTGGAGGTGTACTTGTGGATGTATTTCAAGGCCTACCTTCAAACTCAGTGCCTCTTTGCTTGACATCATGGGAAAATCAAAAGAAATCAGCCAAGTCCTCAAAAAAAATTGGAGACCTCCACAAGTCTGGTTCATCCTTGGGAGCAATTTCCAAACGCTTGAAGGTACCACGTTCATCTGTACAAACAATAGTACGCAAGTATAAACACCATGGGACCACGCAGCCGTCATACCGCTCAGGAAGGAGACGCGTTCGGTCTCCTAGAGATTAACGTACTTTGGTGCGAAAAGTGCAAATCAATCCCAGAACAACAGCAAAGGACCTTGTGAAGATGCTGGAGGAAACAAGTACAAAAGTATCTATATCCACAGTAAAACGAGTCCTATATCGACATAACCTGAAAGGCCGCTCAGCAAGGAAGAAGCCACTGCTCCAAAACTGCCATAAATAAGTCAGACTACGGTTTGCAACTGCATATGGGGACAAAGATCATACTTTTTGGAGAAATGTCCTCTGATCTGATGAAACAAAAATGGAACTGTTTGGCCATAATGACCATCGTTATGTTTGGAGGAAAAAGGGGGAGGCTTGGAGGCCGAAGAACACCATCTCAACTGTGAAGCACGGGGGTGGCAGCATCATGTTGTGTGGGTGCTTTGCTGCAGGAGGGACTGGTGCACTTCACAAAATAGATGGCATCATGAGGAGGTAAAATTATGTGGATATATTGAAGCAACATCTCAAGACATCAGTCAGGAAGTTAAAGCTTGGTCGCAAATGGGTCTTCCAAATGGACAATGACCCCAAGCATACTTCCAAAGTTGTGGCGAAATGGCTTAAGGACAACAAGTTAAAGTATTGGAGTGGCCATCACAAAGTCCTGACCTCAATCCGATAGAAAGTTTGTGGACAGAACTGAACGTGTGTGCGAGCAAGGAGGCCTACAAACCTGACTCAGTTACACCAGCTCTGTCAGGAGGAATGGGCCAAAATTCCTCCAACTTTTTGTGGGAAGCTTGAGGAAGGCTACCCAAAATGTTTGACCCAAGTTAAACAATTTAAAGGCAATGCTACCAAATACTAATTGAGTGTATGTAAACTTCTGACCCACTGGGAATGTGATGAAAGAAATCAAAGCTGAATAAATCATTCTCTCTTCTATTATTCTGACATTTCACATTCTTAAAAGAAAGTGGTGATTCTAACTGACCTAAGACAGGGAAGTTTTACTAGGTTTAAATGTCAGGAATTGTGAAAAACTGAGTTTAAATGTATTTGGCTAAGGTGTATGTAAACTTCCGACCTCAACTGTATCTACAGTACTAAATCTGTGTGTATATATAGTGCGAATGTTATCGTGTGTGTGTGCCGATGTTTGTTGCTTCACAGTACCTGCTGTTCCATAAGGTGGTTTTTTATCTGGTTTTTTAAATCAAATTTTACTGCTTGCATCAGTTACTTGATGTGGAATAGAGTTCCATGTAGTCATGGCTCTATGTAGTACTGTGTGCCTCCCATAATCTGTTCCCCTGACTTGGGGACTGTGAAGAGACCTCTTGTGGCATGTCTTATGGGGTATGCATGGGTGTCCGAGCTGTGTGCCAGTAGTTTAGACAGACAGTTCGGTGCATTCAACATGTCAATACCTCTAATAAATAAAAGTAGTGATGAAGTCAATCTCTCCTCTACTTTCAGCCAGAAGAGATTGACATGCATATTATTAATGTTAGCTCTCTGTGTACATCCAAGGGCCGTGCTGCCCTGTTTTGAGCCAATTGCAATTTTCCTAAGTCCTTTTTATGGCACCTGACCACACGACTGAACAGTTGTCAAGGTGCGACAAAACTAGGGCCTGTAGGGCCTGCCTTGTTGATAGTGTTGTTAAGAAGGCAGAACATCGCTTTATTATAGACAGACTTCTCCCCATCTTGTCTACTACTGCATCAATATGTTTTGACCATGACAGTTTACAATCTAGTGTTACTCCAAGCAGTTTAGTCATCTCAACTTGCTCAATTTCCACATTTATTTATTACAATATTTAGTTGATGTTTAGGGTTTAGTGAGTGTTTTGTTCCAAATACAATGCTTTTAGTTTTAGAAATATTTAGGGCTAACTTATTCCTTGCTACCCACTCTGAAACTAACTGCAGCTCTTTATTGAGTGTTACAGTCATTTCAGTCGCTGTATTAGCTGTCGTGTATAGTGTTGAGTCATCCACATACATATAAAATCTAGCTTTACTCAAAGTCAGTGGCATGTCGTTAGTAAAATGTAAAAAAGTAAGGGGCCTAAACAGCTACCCTGGGGAATTCCTGATTCTACCTGAGTTATGTTTGAGAGGCTTCCATTAAAGAACACCCTCTGTGTTCTGTTAGACAAGTAACTCTTTATCCACATTATAGCAGGGGGTGTAAAGCCATAACACATCAGTTTTTCCAGCAGCAGACTATGATCGATAATGTCAATAGCTGCACTGAAGTCTAACAAGACAGCCCCCACAATCATTTGATCATAAATTTCTCTCAGCCAATCATCAGTGTAAGTGCTGTGTTTGTTGAGTGTCCTTCCCTATAAGCATGCTGAAATTCTGTTGTCAATTTGTTTACTGTAAAATAGCATTGTATCTGGTGACAGGCTGATTGGTCGGCTATTTGAGCCAGTAAAGGGGGCTTTACTATTCGTGGGTAGCGGAATGACTTTAGCTTCCCTCCAGGCCTGACATCAGACATTTTCCTGTAGACTTAGATTGAAGAGGTGACAAATAGGAGTGGCAATATCGACTGCTATCATCCTCAGTCATTTTCCATCTAAGTTGTCAGACCCCGGTGGCTTGTCATTGTTGATAGAAAACAATACTTTTTTCACCTCTTCCACACTGACTTTATGGAATTCAAAAATACATTTCTTGTCTTTCATAATTTGGTCCGATATACTTGGATGTGTAGTGTCAGCGTTTGTTGCTGGCATGTCATCCCTAAGTTTGCTTATCTTGCCAATGAAAAAGTAATTAAAGTAGTTTGCAATATCAGTGGACTTTGTGATGAATGAGCCATCTGATTCAATGAATGAAGGAGCCGAGATGACTTTTTTTCTCAAAATGTTATTTAAGGTGCCCCAAAGCTTTTTACTATCATTCTTTATATAATTTATTTGTTTCATAGTGTAGTTTATTTTTATTTAGTTTAGTCACATGATTTCTTAATTTGCAGTACGTTTGCCAATCAGTTGGGCTGCCAGACTTAATTGCCATACCTTTTTCCTCATCCCTCTCAACCATACAATTTTTTAATTCCTCATCAATCCAAGGGGATTTAACAGTTTTTACAGTCATTTTCTTAATGGGTTCGTGCTTATTAGTAACTGGAATAAGTAGTTTCATAAATGCGTCAAGTGCAGCGTCTGGTTGCTTCTCATTACACACCACAGACCAGCAAATATTCTTTACATCATCAACATATGAATCACAACAAAACTTCTTGTATGACCTCTTATACACTATATTAGGCCCAGCCTTTGGAACTTTGGTTTTCCTAGATATGGCTATTATATTGTGATCACTACATCCTATGGATTTGGATACTGCTTTAAAGCAAATATCTGCAGTGTTAGTAAAAATGTGATCAATACATGTTGATGATTTCATTCCTGTGCTGTTTGTAACTACCCTGGTAGGTTGACTGACAACCTGATCCAGGTTGCAGGCACTGGTTACATTTGGAAGTTTTTTCCTGAGTGGGCAGCTTGATGATAGCCAGTCAATATTTAAATCACCCAGAAAATATTCTTCTCTTTTTTATTTTACCTTTCTTTATACAGGTTTTTTCTCATTGAGATAATCTCTATTTTCCAAGAGAGACCTGGTCCAATAGCAGCAGGGGGAACAACGTTTCAGACTTACATACACTAACACAACATTAAACAAAACTATAAACACACATACAGTACAACATAAATTACATATTACATTAAAAACACAAACATCTTGACTAAAAACAGCTGGCCTAAAAACAATTACACTCTTCTATTATATATACATCAATCAGGTGTTTAAACTCCACCAACGAAACTAGATCATCACATTTTTAAAATGTTCAGGAGAGAATTCCAGGACCACAGTGCTAAGTAACTAAAACTATTTCTACCTTGACCTGTTCTAATTTTTGGTACTGTTAGAAGCAAATCAGAATGGGACCGTAATTGATATTAATTTACTGACCTGACTAAAAAAGAACAGAGATAAAATGGCATTTTACCCAATATGGCCTTATAAATCAGTGTATACCAATGTTTAAGCCTACGCAAGGTCAATGACGACCAGCCAACAGCGCTGTAGAGATCACAATGATGTGTTAGACATTTCTGATTTGTAATGAACCTGAGGGCTGCATGATACATGGAATCAAGTGCTCTCAGGGTAGTGGCTGAGGCCTGAATATATATAACATCACTAAAATCTAAAACCGACAGTAATGTACATCGTACCAGTTCCTTCCTGGCCTCAAAAGAAAAACAAGCCTTATGCCGGTAATAAAATCCTATTTTCAGCTTGAGCTTCCTTATCAAGTTCTCTACATGCACAGTGAAGCTCAGCTTATCATCAACCCACACACCCAAATATTTGTACACTTTAACTTGCTCTATAGTTTTCCAGCCAATGTAGCAATGACATGATTTGTAACATGCCTGGCATTTGAAAATACCATGCATTTTGTTTTACCCGAATTTAGAATCAGCTTTAAATCATACAGATTCTGTTGTATGATGTTAAATGCTCTTTGGGCATTTTCAAAAGCTAAAGATAAATTACTAACACTTGAATAAAGAACAGTATCATCTGCATAAAAATGAACATCCGCTGTTTCAATAAGATCCCCAATGTTGTTGATATACAAAATGAACAACAGTGGGCCCAAAATAGAACCTTACAGAACACCTGAGCACACCTCTATGGACTCAGATTTACACCCATCCACCATTACACATTGTGTACGATTTGATTGGTTTATAAATTACCTATCTAGAGCATGACCAGTAATTCCACAACATTTTAACCTTTGCACTAACACAGCATGGTCCACAGTGTCAAAAGCCTTCGACAAATCAATAAAAACAGACACACAATGTAACTTCTTATCAAGAGCACAGTGTATGTCATTTAAAACCTTCAATGTTGCTGAAACAGTGCTGTGGCCAGACCTAAAACCTGATTGCATTCCATTTAAGAGGTTGTTTTCTTGGAAGTAGGTCTTTAGCTGCCTACTAACTAAGGACTCCAGTACCTTTGACAGTACAGACAGTTTTGATATATCACATACATTATCAAGCATTTCACACACATTATCCAGATACTGACTGTTAGCACTTGGTGGTCTATAGCAGCTTCCCACAATAATGGGCTTTAGGTGAGGCAGATGAACCTGTAGCCATATTACTTCAACAGTATTTAACACAAGATCGTCTCTAAGCTTTACAGGAATGTTGTTCTGAATATAGACCGCAACACCGCCTCCGTTGGCATATCTGTCTTTTCGGGTAGATGTTATAACCATGTATTTCTACCACTGTATCATCAAAGGTATTGTCTAAGTGAGTTTCAGAGATAGTCAGAATATGAATCTGTTACAAGCAAGTTGACTTCATGGACCTTGTGTCTTATGTTAATATGGGCTATTTTTTAGAACTTTTCTGGGTTGCTTGATTGTTTTTAATGCTTTACTGGGAAGCTTATCAGAGGTAGACTTACTTCTAGACTTACTTCTGTTATTGGAGCTGATAGTGCAGGGTGAGCTGCATGAAGTGGTCTTCCTACTATTGCACACCGCCTCAGTTCTAACAGTGTAACTCTGGTTTATAGGCTCATAATTACTGCTTACAATAGCTGGAGGATAAACAGATGTATTCGGTGCAATTAGGGGTACATAAATTAAATGACTTACATTGTGTTTGCCAATGCCCCTAAGATCATGTACATTTGATGCAGCATTATGACGACTCATTGTCACAATGGTAGCGATTAACTGAGCTGGTCTTGGATCATTTACCAGTCATTGTTACAACGCAGCCTTGAAATGTGTGGACAGAGTCCAGGAGCCAAGATGATTTGGATGGACTCCGTCATTCCTGTAGAGTATCTTCTGTTTCCAGAAGGTGTCAAAGTTATCAACAAAAGTAACTCCAGCAGAGCTACAATAGTCTTTTAGCCAGATGTGTAATGCCAGTAGTCTGCTGAATCTTTCACACAGGCCCAACGAGGGTACTGGACATGAAATTATGGGCCGTTTTTTGGAGACTTTTAATGCTAAAATCAGTTCTTTAAAATCAATTTTTAAATGTTCCGAGCTAGCCCTCCTGATGTCGTTTGACCCCACATGGACTACGACAGTGTCAGGTCCCGGCATCTGTGGTAGAACATTCGGAAGCAGCCTTGTTATGTCCTGTACTCTTGCTCTTAGGTAGCACAGGGTTTTTTCCTTGGGGACCGAGATGTTTCTCACCATAGAGCTGCCTATGACGACAGCTGGTGATGTTGAATGGGCCGGTCTCTCAGGCAGCCTCACAGTCTGGTGAGGCTGGGAGCTCCGAGGATCTGAACCCAAGGAAGAAGCCACCGGAGAGGGAGACAGAGCCGAGGACGAAGACACAGGTACCTCCGGATCCGATCTTGATTGGGAAGCCACCACAGACGAAGACGCCGGAACCTCTGGATCCAGGGCAGCAAAGCTGTTTCTGGTCTGTGTCAGTTCCGGGCTCAACATCTCCATGGAGACCCCGTTGCCAGAGGACTCCTTCTTCGACTTCCACGGCGAGTGACGTACCTCCATGGCTGGTTGGTTGGGTCGAGATCAGCTCCGTTCTCTAGGGAAGGGGGAGACCGCTTCAGGAACCCTGCCTAGCACCGGCCAGTCGGCTGTGGAGAGCCGACACGGCGGTGAAACTTCCACCAGACCAGAGCGGAATCCGGCTACTGGGGTGGAAGTAAAAGAAAAAGTAGGTGGGCGTGGGTTCCCCAGTAGTTTATGTAGGTTTGCCACTTGCTTGCTAAGAGTAGCTACTTCGCTCCTGTAGTCCTCCACAAGCAAGCAGTTGCTACATTGAAAGTCAACGAGGTCCACATTGTCCCGGATCAAAGCAAAGTAAACGCAGCTCCCGCAACGTTGGAAATAGTGGCCCCTGCAACGTTCAATAGTGGCCTCCATTTGCGGCCGCCGAGCCAGCTAGACTAGCTGGGCTTTCGCGTCTCTCCCGGCCCTATATGGAATCTGTCAGGATCCCGGGACAGATAGCAGCTCTCACAGCAATTTAGCCCAACAGAGCCGCAGGATTCAAAATAAAATAAAAGTATATAAAAACACTGTCAGCTTTTAAACCGAGGTCTTTAGTTCAGGTTTCAGCGTTCAACAGCAAACATACATCGCGCTCTGATGTCAGATGATTGTTACTGCTGTTGAACAGGTTCCCAACCTCAACTACAGTATCTTTGCTGGCATGCCTGCTGGCAAGGTTGATAGACTTTAGAAAATACAAAAATTGCTTTAATTACTGGGTTATGATACTATATACCAGTTGTACTAAACTCCCAAGGCATAACAGTTCCTAAAGAATCAATGTGCATCCTAAATTCAAATGGCATTTGAACAGGTTAAAAGGTATACTTAGATAACATATGCAGAAAAATGTACATATTTATTTACATAGAATTAATTAGGCATAATGATTATGGCTCTAGGTTGCAGGAAAGGCTGTTTCAGGTGCATGACGACCTGGTACCATAGGCAGGGCAAGCTAAACTTTCCTTAAGTAAATTGAATTGCCAAAATGATATAACCTAATTTATTCTACTCCTGTCTATACAGAAATAATTACAATTATTAAAATAGGCTACAAAAGCATGATTTGGCCACAGAGAATCATTAGCTTCTTTAAAAATAAAAGAATTTGGTTACAGTCGGAAGGAAAGGCAGCGCGCAGCAAATACCAAATACATGATTGTTAAGTTGCGACTGTTTGTGAAAAGTAGAGGCCCAGCCAGGAATATCACAATATTTCAAAATACAATCACGGGAAAACATAGTTTGAAAAGCAAATGGTTATTGCTGTAAAGAAAAGACAATTGCACCAGCGGAGAGCATCGGCAATATCCCGGTTGAGTGCGCACTGCGCATATTCACTCTTTATCATTGATTGGTTAGTGCCACTTAAGTAAGTTTTTGTCCAATCATTTCCTTCTCTAGTTTAGATGGACGTCATATTCTATTTGTGTCTCCCCTTCTCGTAGGCCTATTATATGGACAATGTTTTGTTTTATTGATATGTTTGTAATTGTCAGCAGAGTTGGCTACACAGTCATTTGTCGTATATTAAAAAAAAAATGTCTGCTAATGTCTCCGGTCATATAAAATGTAGTAGAATTGCATGAAATGTGTTTTTAAAATGCCACATTTTTCCTGTGCAAAGAAAGAAGAAACATATCTGGTACAGACTATACTAGCCTAGGCCTAATCTTCTCTACACGTGCTCAGCTGTGCATTGAAATTTATTTTTTTGCGAACAGTGTTTGAGTTATATTATTAGCCTAAATTATGACTATCCAATTTACTCATCATATTACAAATAGTAGGCTATCTTGCATAAGTCTGAAAATGTGATGATGCATGGAAAGCTTTATTATAAAGGTGTATGGTGAAAATGAAGTTCCCCAAACTTGACACCTCCTATGCCTGGTACCAATTTTAGATGTGTTGAATATAGAAATGTTACCTTTGTGGGTTGTTGCTGGTTCCGTTGAGCCAGTGAACAGATGGGTTGACGGAAGACATTTGTTGTATATCATCTGTTGTTATATTCATCTTTCACTAGCATCAGACATGAACACTTCCTTTTAACTTTGTCTACCTCTCTGGCTGTGTATCTCTCTTCCTGTTACGACCTCTCTACCTCACTCAGGGACTCTTTCTCTCTCTCACACGCATCCTGTGTTGATAATAATAAATGATTGCATTTATATAGTGCCTTTCCAGATGCTCAAAGCTCTGTAAGGGGAGGAAAATCACCTCATCCACCACCAATGTGCACCCACTACACTAAAAAAAATGCTGGGTTAAAAAGCAACCCAGTGCTGGGTAAATAGTGGACAGAACACATTTTGTGTTATTTTTGACCCAGCAGTTGGGTCACTAAGTTGAGTTATTGAGCTATGACCAGATGGACAGTATTTCTGTTGCATGTATTAGAAATACATGTTTTAATTACTTCTAATGTATTTTGTAACAAGATCATTTCGAAAGCCGTAATTTATATTTTCAAAATGCAAAATACTTTTCTATACCATTTCTTTATAGTGGTTCACAATCTTTTGGCCCCCTTTCACTACATTGGTATCAAAAGTCTGATGGCACCATGGTGTGATAAGAGTGTCTGTAAAAATGAACAATTGCAAAGCGTGTGTAATTTTTTATTCTAATGAGCTCCACCCTGAAACAAGGCCAATGACAATACTAGTGTTAGCGCAAGTATTAGAAGTCTATGGGTATCTACTAGCATGCTAGCAGATACCCATATACTTCCAGTCATTGCGCTAACACTAGTTAGCATTGGCTCGTGAAACTACCTCTACCTTCCTTCATACTTGACACAGAGACATAAAACATATCCACAAGTTCGTCTGACTCTGGGAAGTAGATAAAGGGACAAATTGCCAAAATCCAGAAGTATTGCTACTGCTACTTTGGTTCAGTGTCTACTTATTGTATTCTCATTCTATGATGTAACAGGCCGTGTGTGTCAATGTGCAGGTCTTTGTGTGTGTGTGTGTGTGTGTGTGTGTGTGTGTGTGTGTGTGTGTGTGTGTGTGTGTGTGTGTGTGTGTGTGTGTGTGTGTGTGTGTGTGTGTGTCTGCATGCATGCATTCATTGGTTGACCACCTTACAAGCTGAATGCTCACCCACTGACTTTTGCTGAGAAACACTCATGTAGCTGAAGAGAAAATAAAGCGTATTGTTGTGTTGAAAACATATTTATTGGTAGATCAGTGTTACATTTGTGCGATGTGACCGCTATTATCAGCTGTTTGTGTGCTATATCCGTGAGAAGCAGTACTGAATGCAGAGGGAGAATTTGTGGTCCACAGCCTCTTACAGTTGCCCACAGCGGTGTGTGTGTGTGTGTGTGTGTGTGTGTGTGTGTGTGTGTGTGTGTGTGTGTGTGTGTGTGTGTGTGTGTGTGTGTGTGTGTGTGTGTGTGTGTGTGTGTGTGTGTGTGTGTGTGTGTGTGTCTATGCATGCATCTCTTATTGTAGTCTTCTGCAGCAGGGTAGGTGGCGCAGGGCCAGATAGAGTAAGGGATGTACAACGCAGCTCAGCGCTGCTATGGTTATGGTTGCGTTTGTCACCCTCCATCGTGTTTTCCCCTTCTCACAGTCGCCCCCGTGTGGTGAGAGCAGGGTCACTGCACGCTGGACATGGTAGGGAAGGAAACACACCACAAACACCACAACCGCTGCCAGGATCTTCCTTCATACCCTCAGGCTACCACCCTTCACCCCCTGCCTCTCTCCTGCCCCTGAACGCACCCCCAAGTCTACACCCCATCTGTTCTCCCCCTGCCCTCCCTCTCCCCTAAACACACCACACACCCCTCTTCCACCCCGCAACTCAACCCCTCTGTCACCCCTCCTTCACCGGTGTGTTTGTTCCTGACCCCCCTGACCTTCTGCAGATGCAACACTACATAGCCGACCAGAATAAAGGTGAGAATCATGAAAAACAGGGCCACCCCCAGGCAGTGTTGGTTGTTGAACTCTTCTCTGTGGTGATTCTCCAACATGTCAAAGCAGCTGTCTCCTCCTCCTCTTCTTTCGATCTGAAGTGCCACACTGGCACTCACCACCGTTGCCACAGTTACCCAGGTGACGAGGCAGAGTACCCAGCATCCTCTGGGCCTGGTGAGGGGAGTAAGGAGGGCGGGGCGAGGCCACACCTACAACCAGGGAAAAATTGAGAGCAAAATTGAGTGGTTGAGTAATTTATTAATTTAAAAATGTATTTTAAAACAAGAGGTTAATTAAAATAATCTCATTAAAAATCAATCCATTTAAGTTTGAAGACTTGTTGTTGTAGGCATCCGTACCACGGTGGCGTAGCGCGTCACACTGGTCCAGAGAAGCAGCATTATGTTACAGTAGAGGTTGACGTAGAAGACTGTTATCATGGTTAGCATGGCGGCCTGACACACCTTGTCCTCTCCAGACCAGATGTGACCCCTCCGGTAGTATACCACTCCGAACAGGAAGCTGGTGTACAGCAAGAGGTCAGAGGTCACCATGTTGAGGGTCAGGATGACGGTGGGGGTCCACACCGACCTCCATAGAGTTTATGCAGGGTCAGGCCGTTACCTAGGAAACCCAGGAGTGACAGGGTCAGGTAGAGCCAGGGTTTTACTTGTGTGACAACAAAATCGGGGTATAGCCAACACTGTCTGGAAGAGGAGAGAGAGGAAGGGAGGAGGAGGATTTGAGAGAGAGGAGAGAAGGAGGATGGAGTTGGAGGGAGGGGAGAGAGTAGGGAGGTGGATGAGCAAAAGGGGTGTGTGTGTGTGTGCGTGCGTGCTCATGCTTGTCTGAGTTCTCACATCACATTTTTATCTGACATGACGCAACAAACGAAACCAAGTAGAGTTCAAATAAATTTCTCCACTTATTAAGATCTGGTGAAAACACCCAGGATAGGTTTCTTTGGAATTATCATTAATTTAATAATATCGAGGAATAAAGGTAGCAGATGTACAGTAAACAATGCATCCAGTACAGTATCACACTGCATGTAGATAACTTCCACATGGGGAACTCTGTATTTTTATGGACAAACAACAACACAAAAAAAACTATTCTCACGTTTCATAGATTTGTAAGATCACACAGAAATATCAGCATCAAAAGTATCATAGCTCAAAAACTATTGATGGCAGGATTATTTTGTCACTGGTCTGCACAAAATACTCCATAATGTCAAATTAATAAAAAATGAAAAGCTGAAATGTCTTGAGTCAATAAGTATTCAAACCCATTGTTATAGCAAGCCATAATATGTTCAGGAGTAAAAATTTGCTTAACAAGTCACATAATACATTGCATGGACTCACTCTGTGTGCAATAAGTGTTTAACATGATTTTTGAATAACTACCTCATCTCTGTACCCCACACATACTGTCACGTGTGCTCCCTCTCCGGTCTCTAGGTCACCTGTCTGCTTGTCATGGCGCACACCTGTCACCATTGTTACGTGTAATTGAGCAATATGACACACCCCTGAATGCCATCACCTCCTTGATTACCTGCCCTATAATTGTCACTCCATTTGGTTCCTTCCCCAGTTGTCATTGTATCTGTATCTTGTCTGTGCGTTTTTCGTGTTTTGTATTATGCTACATTTATTTATAAAAACACACTCCCTGAACTTGCTTCCCGACTCTCAGCGCACATCGTTACACGTACAATTATCTGTAAGGTCCCTCAGTCAAACAGTGAATTTCAAACCAATTCAACCACAAAGACCAAGGAGGTTTTCCAGTGCCTCTTAAAGAAGGGCAGCTATTGGTAGATGGGTAAAAAAAAATACATTGAATATCCCTTTGAGCATGGTAAAGTTATTAATTACACCGCAGGGATTTCACCATGAGACCAACGGGGACTTTAAAATAGTTAGAATTTAATGGCTGTGATAGGAAAAAACTGAGCATGGATCAACATTGTAGTTACTTAACAATAGTAACCAAATTGACAGAGTGAAAAAAAGGAAGCCTGTACAGAATACAGGGCACTAAGGTAATAATGCAAAAAATGTGACAAAGCATTCACTGTCCTGAATATAAAGTGTTATGTTTGGGGCAAATTCAATACAACACATTACTGAGTACCACTCTCCATATTTTCAAGCATGTTTACTTTGTCATTATGGGGTATTGTGTGTAGATGGGTGAGAAAACAAATCAATGTAATCAATTTTGAATTCAGCCTGTAAGACGACAAAATGTGTAATAAGTCGAGGGGTATCGATACTTTCTGAAGGCACTGTAGAAATCATACCTGTGTGGATGATTGCTGGTTCCATTGAGCCTGTGAACAGATAGATTGACAGAGGACATATGTTGTGTATTATCTGTTGTTAGATCTATCTTTGACTAGCATCAGACATAAACACTTCCTTTTAACTTTGTCACCCTCTCTCGATGCTTATATCTCATTTCCTGTTACTAACTTCAGATTCTCACCTAAAATTCTGTCACTCAGTCTCTCTCTCTCTCTAATTCAGTTTGAGGGCTTTATTGGCATGGGAAACGTATGTTTACATTGCCAAAGCAAGTGAAATAGATAATAAACAAAAGTGAAATAAACAATAAAAAATGTACAGTAAACATTACACTTCAAAAAGTTCCAAATATTATGTATACATACAGTGTTGTAATGACGTGCAAATAGTTAAAAGTACGAAAGGGAAAATAAATAAACATAAATACAGGTTGTATTTACAATGGTGTTTGTTCTTCACTGGTTGCCCTTTTCTTGTGGCAACAGGTCACAAATATTGATGCTGTGATTGCACACTAGTATTTCACCCAATAGATATGGGAGTTTATCAAAATTGGATTTGTTTTTGAATTCTTTGTGGGTCTGTGTAATCTGATGGAAATATGTGTCTCTAATATGGTCATACATTTGGCAGGAGGTTAGGAAGTGCAGCTCAGATTCCACCTCATTTTGAGAGCTAGGTCTGCTTTCGGTGGCCTTTCTCAATAGCAAGGCTATGCTCACTGAGTCTGTACATAGTCAAAGATTTCCTTAATTTTGGAGTGGTTCCAACTTTAAAAGTTGCAAGCTTGCACCGCTGGACTTAGAGGTACCCAGCGTCACGGTTTCATTGTTCCAGACCACCACAAGGGGGAGTTAGAGCACTCATTATGCATTTGGGTCCCACGGTTTCTATATGACCAATCATATCGAGTGGTTCCAATGACGAATTTTGACGCGAGCCACTCGTACCTGGTGGCGTTCTTCAACATATGGCTGACAAAACATTACGGTGGAACCAAATGTAAGTAACAAGTCAAGCAAAAACATGTACAATTGAGAGGAATATGTTAGTTAATGTAGAGACAAACGTTTGTGCATATTTTTTTTGTTATAAAGTACATTTTTGAAAATCGCTATTTAGCAAGTTATGACTAGCTAACATTAGCCAGCTAGCTAGGTAGTGTTATGACAGGAGAATTAATTTGTAATTTGTGTTGTTTAATGTTTTCGGGACTCCTGAGAAAACCAGCAAACCAGGCTGTAATCTTGTGAAACAGTGGATGTAAAGAATCAAACTAGCTAAAGCATTTGCTGCAAATTGAATGTACAATTGTGTAAGCTTGCCGTGCTTATATTTGCCATGCAATGCAGCTGAAGTAACATAGCTAGCTAACTATTTGCTTGCTTATTGTGTAGTGGAGAATAAAAATAACTGAATGCCAATGGATGTGTAGCTAGCTACAGTATGTAGCCGATCTGTGTATGGACCCTAAAACGTTAGGTTCTGAACTAATATTCATACCAATCTATGAACCTCAGCTATCATAGTTGTTTTATCAACTTCAAGTCCGAATGACATTAATCAAGCCTATGGATAGAGTAGAATGTAATAACTTTATTGTGCCAAGGATGCAAGTCCTATATACATGTACTGTAGTTATTACCACGCATGAGATTCCCACATTGTAGCCTGTACATTTGAATATATTCACTGATCATGTACTCTTCCTTGGTGCGGTTCAGGTATGAATCTCTGAGACATTGTTTTTCAGTCATATCGAACTCCATTATTTGAATGATGCTGTGTCTGCATGTAAACTCAGCAAAAAAATAAATGTCCTCTCACTATCAACTGCATTTATTTTCAGCAAACTTAACATGTGTAAATATTTGTATCAAGACAAACTGAACAAGTTCCACAGACATGTGACTAACAGAAATTGAATAATGTGTCCCTGAACAAAGGCGGGTCAAAATCAAAAGTAACAGTCAGTATCTGGTGTGGCCACTCGCTGCATTAAGTACTGCAGTGCATCTCCTCCTCATGGACTGCAGCAGATTTGACAGTTCTTGCTGTGAGATGTTACCCCACTCTTCCACCAAGGCACCTGCAAGTTCCCGGACATTTCTGGGGGGAATGGCCGTAGCCCTCACCCTCCGATCCAACAGGTCCCAGACGTGCTCAATGGGATTGAGATCCGGGCTCTTCGCTGGTCATGGCAGAACACTGACATTCCTGTCTTGCAGGAAATCAGGCACAGAACGAGCAGTATGGCTGGTGGCGTTGTCATGCTGGAGGGTCATGTCAGGATGAGCCAGCAGTAAGGGTAACGCACAGCATTGAGACTGCCTGCAATGACAACAAGCTCAGTCCGATGATGCTGTGATACACCACCCCCAAACCATGACGGACCCTCCACCTCCAAATCGATCCCGCTCTAGAGTACAGGCCTCGGAGTAACGCTCATGCCTTCGACGATAAACGCGAATCCGACCATCACCCCTGGTGAGACAAAACCACTTTTTGCCAGTTCTGTCTGGTGCAGTGATGGTGGGTTTGTGCCCATAGGCGGCGTTGTTGCCGGTGATGTCTGTTGAGGACCTGTTTTACAACAAGCCTACAAGCCCTCAGTCCAGCCTCTCAGCCTATTGCGGACAGTCTGAGCACTGATGGAAGGATTGTGCGTTCCTAGTGTAACTTGGGCAGTTGTTCTTGTCATCCTGTACCTGTCCCGCAGGTGTGATGTTCAGATGTACCGATCCTGTGCAGATGTTGTTACACATGATCTGCCACTGCGAGGACGATCAGCTGTCCGTCCTGTCTCCCTGTAGTGCTGTCTTAGGCATGTCACAGTACGGACATTGCAATTTATTGCCCTGGCCACATCTGCAGTCCTCATGCCTCCTTGCAGCATGCCTAAGGCATGTTCACGCAGATGAGCAGGGACCCTGGGCATCTTTCTTTTGGTGTTTTTCAGAATCAGTAGAAAGGCCTCTTTCGTGTCCTAAAGTTTTCATAACTGTGACCTTAATTGCCTACCGTCTGTAAGCTGTTAGTGTTCCACAGGTTCCACCATTCCACAGGTGCATGTTCATTTATTGTTTATGGTTCATTGAACAAGCATGGGGAACAGTGTTTAAACACTTTACAATGATGATCTGTGAAGTTATTTGGAATTTTACAAATTATCTTTGATAGACAGGGTCCTGAAAATTATACAAAATATATAAAATTCAACAGTGTTTACCACTCCTGCTCCTGGGACATCAATGATTACACATTGTAACTATGCAATAGACTATAAACATGATTGATTTGTAATTCATATTTACAGAAAAAAACTATGCATATCTGACTCCCTTCATCTGCATTAATCTGAGGACACAGGATAGTATTTCAATGAGATACTTAATTCCAACCAGTGGAGAATGTGAAACACTTTGTTGGAAGAAGTTCATTATCCAGGTGTTATAAATACATAATAGATGCATTATAATTATCATAATTGTAATATTATATTATAAACACAAGTTCAATCTGTACTTCAATGCACATATGATGTGCATTATAAAACGAGGAAGAAAGACTAAGTGGGGAGAGAGGTGTAGAAGACAAAAGGAAAGAGGTAAGAACAGCGGCAGACAGCATATGATTAATGAATTACAGTGCTACCCTAACATTCTCTCAGTTCATCACACTTGCGGTGTCTCCTAACCAGCCTTGGGCCCCCAGTTGGCCTGAAGGTTATCTTAAGAGCGGGTGAGGTGGCGATAACGGGACTGGTTTCCTCTCTCACATCAAAACATACCTGCAGACGAGTGACAGATGGATAGAGAGACTGCATGATTAAGGGTGTTTTTTAAAATTCTAACACGGTCAGTCATCATAATCATCAGGAGGTGAAATGCAAAACTGACCTTGGATCATTAACTCTGGAACTACTACATCTCTGTCTGTATTTCAATGTAAAGCAACTCTTTAATAATACTTCCTGTTGACCTGACCAAGTGACCTCTCACCTATGATCATGCTGTGCCCTCTGTGTCAGCCAGTTCAGATGCGGTTCACCAAAACAGCTGTTCACCAAAACAGCTGATATAACCTAGAGGATTTAGGGAGAAGGGGGAGGGTTGAAGTGAAGAAGAGAGACTGTTATTGTGTGTGTGTGGTCTCACCTGGTGTCCACACTAAGTGGCTACAGAGTACTTTATGCTGAAAAACAGACACATGAGGACAAACAATAGAAGATAATGTCAATAGAAGATACTGTAAGTGACGCAGACACCTATCGGAGTGTACCTTAAACATTTAAATATAGAGGGCTATGTGTCTCACCACTTGGTTATTGCAAGGCTAACCCCCAGGGAAATCATGACTTGGCAGCAACAGATAGTCCAGTGAAAATGGTTGTGTTTGTGGTGTAAATCTGAAAATTAGCAGCTGACATCAAGGGTTTTTTAATTAATGCATGTGAGACAGGTTCCATGTACAACAAGACAGACAGAGATGGAGAAAAAGAACACAGAACAGGTTAATTACCTCTGGTTATGGACACTTTTGCCAGCAATAAAGCTTCCACGGCCTGTTCCTCGAACAGTGAACATCTGGCAATATCTACATTTTCGACCCCTTGATCAGCTCGCTCTCTGAAAGTAAAGAAAATAGCTTATTTTTTGTAGATATGAAAACAATAACAGAGTTATGACCGTTCACGTTCAATCTAAAGCAGCAGATGTTATTTTCAGGATACATCAATACACAGAAAGCTTAACAGCAGACTGGTATTGTGGTTGTTCATTAGGTGATGGGAAATATGCAATGATACCTGCACCATCTACACACTGCAAAGACTCACTAACTCTTTGTGACAGACATATTGTGTTCTTTCATCCTTCTGTAAAAAAGCTAACCTTTACACTGTTATGAAATATGATTATATATCGACAATGAAACAAATATGACATGGCCTGCTTATGAGTTGCCATGAAAGAAAGTTAGATTAATTCAACTGAAAATGGCGAGAAAGCGAAATGCTTTTGGTTAGCTTGAGAATAATAATTGCATGATTTATCATTCTACGGTATGTATGTAATATAGTAGAATGTTATGAACCGACACTGAATCGTAAGAGCTAACTACTAGCTATGTAGAAGTTGGACAGAAGAACGCCCAGTGCTGCTTACCTGAGATGCCATCATCACACAGTCCTTCTTCGTAGGTGTCCGCTATGACTTCCTTTGTGTCGGAAAAAAGTTGCTTTCAGAACAATTATTTTTGATTGAAAATAAAAGTTTTGCTCTTGACAAAAAAGACACATGTACCTCCATAGCATATAACAATTTGCCTGTGAATAACCACACCTAAATACAAACGTGCTACTGTATGCAGAATTATTGACGCACAACCGAAGATGCTGCCACATCCTGCCAGCACGCCCACAAGCGAGCCACTCAGGCATAGAATGATGACACGTGGAAGAGGGAAAGGAATGAGACCTGGCGCGCTATCTTTATATCTTGACAGTAAAATAAGCAAGGAGATAGACCAAATGCATGTCAACTTTCTGTGGAGAAACCGTACCCATTACATTAGGAAACTGTTGTAATGAACACTTATGAGTATGGTGGGCTGAATTTTCTGGACTTTACTACCTTAAATAATGCTTTTAAGATCAATTGGATAAAATAATTCCTAAGAAGACCCACTTCTATGTGGAATTTTATTCCTCATCATGTCTTCTCTACTTTTGGTGGCCTTAACTTCATATTGGTTTGCAATTATAATATTGACAAAGTTCCAGTGAAACTTTTTGCTTTTCATCGACAGGTTTTCTTGTCATGGTCCTTAATTTATAAGCATAATTATTCTCCATACAAATATTATATATGGAATAATCGGATATATTGTATAAAAACACTTCTTTGTTTTTAGAACATTGGTTCCGAAATAATATCCTATTGGTGAGCCAACTGGTAAATGCTGAGTTTTTTTTACTTAGTTATAAGGAATTCTTATCACTTATCACAGGTCCCTGTAACACCTAAAGATTTTGCAATTGTTTTAGATGCCGTTCCCTCAGGTGCTGCTTTATTATTCAGGAACGTGTCAAGAACTGACCCTCAGAGCCTACCTTCCATTGACCCTGTTGACTCATCAGTAGGAAAGATTTGTTTCTCTTTTGGTCCATTCAACAACAGAGCGATACGAACCTTGTTTCAGCAGGATGTTGTATCTATACCTTATGTCATGCCTTATTGGAACAGATTTATTGATAATATCTGTTGGGGAAAAGTTTGGATGTTGCCACACACATACCTACTTGTTAACAAAATTAAGGAAGTTTCCTTTAAAATTGTTCATAAATATTATCCTGCCAACCACTATATGAAGAAATTTAAGGAAAACTAACTCAAATTGTACCTTTTGTAATGACCACCCAGAAACAGTGTTGCATCTTTTTTGGCATTGTATTCATGTAAGAAAACTGTGGCAAGACATCAGTAGATTTATAATTGAACACATTTATGAAGATTTTACTCCATTGTGGAGAGATGTACTGCTTGGATTCTTTACCTACGATAGAAATAAGGTGAAACTATTTCATGTAATTAATTTCATTATTCTTTTGGCCAAATTTCATATTCACAAATGTAAATTTACAAACAAACACCACATTTTCTTACCTTACAAAAATAAATGTAACTATATTTTAAGAAAATTAAATACTCTACTAACAAAAAAGCTGTTACAATTATAATTGTATGTCCCTTAAGGTCCTTGTGTAATGTGATATTGTACCCCCTAGCCCCGCCCCTAGCCCAATTGTCCTTTGTATATTATTTATATATACTTGTGTTCCCACATGTACTTCCTGTATTGATTTGTTGTTAATAAGAAATATATTAAAAAAGGGAACAACAACAATTTGTTGCAAGTTTGGGAGGGGGGCTAATAGCTGAACAATAGACTATTCAACCTTTACTAAAGAATAGTCTAATAGCCGAGCTAGGTGTGAACAGACCAGATTTGCCCTAACGACCATGGGGTAGCTTGCTACTCAATATAATGACTTTTCAAATAAGTTACCTTACACGTTATGTTGGCCGACAAGTTGTTAGCTACGCTGTCCTTACGAACCACATAGCATATCATTACAGCAGAATGTACCGGTATGTTAGCTAGTAGTTAGTAGTTATACATCAAACTTGCCAGTATATTAACTATAGGCTAACCCAACGTTTATTGACTTGATTATTCCAGTCATTCTTTGCTTAGCTAAATGGTATAGTCGTTGTACTTTCTCAATGGACATTCGGGTGCTTTGGTAAATTTGCTCTGGCTATCTATAGGCTGGACAATAGAACGAGTCAAAATTCACCCAAGGCTGAAAAACTGCTGAAGAACGTTGGCTAAACTGGAACACTAGCGCAAGGCCATAGCAAATGAATGGAATCGAACGTTCGCAGAGCCTGTTTTGACTGGAGTGATGCTTAGAATTCCATAAAAATGTATCCCTTTTTATTTTACCACTACAATCTGTTCGTCGGACGAAGCTGGAAAAAAACAACTTGTGTAGAAAGTAAACATCCGCACCTCGATGGTGTCAACTGTGCTTATGTCTGCGTAATGAGAAAGTAGGGAAAAATACAAATTGACTATTTCTGGTCTAGCGATCGATGACAAACGAGCTCGCTGCCCAAACTTACATAATTACAGAGTAGATTCTCCTGATTAAAATGGTGCCCGACTTGAAAAAATCTAAATATACACAGTGAGATATTTGGCGAAATAGACCAGCATGCCTCTCCATAGGAAAACAATGGGGGGTGCTCAGCGTTCCAAGGGCAAAAAGTATTTTAGGGATAGCATTTGATGACAACCGAGCTAGCTGCCCAGGCTTACATAATTAGAAAGAAGAGATTCTCATGATTAAAATGGCGTCCGACTTGAAAAAAATCTAAATATACACATTGCGAGATATTTGGCGAAATAGACAGACATACCTATATTTCCCCCATAGGAAACAATGGGACGACCGCAGAGTTCCAATCAAATGTTTTTGTGTTTACATTTTAACTATAAAACAACGTGAGCAGGTCTCATTGCCAACAATAGCTAAGCAGGCATTGTGACGTTGAACAATAAACTGGGAATAGAACATTCGGAAGGGGAGTTGGTGCCACAGTGCTCAATAGAACTAATAGGAGCTGGCAGGGTGAAAAAGGCACAAAAATAAGGCCTGTTTTTTGCAATTACTTCAAAACGACAGCAAGCAGCTGGGAAATATGGTCATATTATGAATCTGGGCTCCACGGCGGATTCAATGAACTAGTTTTTATCAGCAAAGAAAATAAAACATTTAATGTCTGAGTGTACCAGAGCGCAGAATAATTCATTTACGAGCGCCAGTAAACGTCAGTAAACGTCAGAAAAAAGGGGAATTAAATTGTTTCCAGCAGCACAGTTACAGTCACCAACACTCTGGTTAACACAAAAACCGCCTTACCAGCTCTGCTAGGCCGAGTAAAAGGGTCAGAGTGGTCTCATTTGTGTCTGGAAGTAGCTAGCCAACGTTAGCTTGGGTGCTTGACTGCCGTTGTAAGGCCAGAACACTCAAATCAACCCTACTCCTCGGCTCGAACGTCCAGTGTGCGCTCCGAGAGCGAAACGGTCTGAATTTACAAACTGACAATGCTCTGAATTTATGAGCGTCACGTTGTACAGCGCCATATTTTCTGTTCCATCCTAACGGAAACCCAGATGGTTTTACATTTTTCATGGAATAGAAACACCATAATATTAATCAAATTAATTAAGCAAGTACCAGTCAAAAGTTTGGACACACCTACTCATTCCAGGATTTTTCTTTATTTTTACTATTTTCTACATTGTAGAATAATAGTGAAGACATCACAACTATGAAATAACACCAGTCTCCTGCGTGCCCTGCATTCTGTACTACAGACATGGCCTGCTCTCCCTTATGTAAGGAATTATGCACTTTCCCATGTTTACTACAGTATGTATTGTAGACTGTACAGTAGCCTAATAAACAAATAAACACATTTTGTTAATAAAATAATGATATAATGAGAAACCGCTATAGCATTCTCTCTCTCTCTCTCTCTCTTTCTCTCATGCATGCATCCTGTGTTACTGTGGGCAAAGAACACAATCTGTCTTACTGTGGACAAAGACTTTAAATCTTCTTATCATCTTTGGTAATACCAGTGCTACACACTCCACCTTAATGAATAATAAAGTGGAGGGCGCCTTATAGTGGCCTCATACAGAGGTTGTTGTACTCTTCCCTGTCCATGCTAGACCTTCATGAACTTGCGATTTTTCTATTCAGCACTTTGAGTGTCTACTTGTTGTAGTCTGTCATTCGCATTGTCTGATGTAACAAGTCTTTATAAATCCATTCATATGAGTATATGACAAATCGATGCTTTGGTTTTTACTGAGGGCCAACCAAGGCCCAATGTTGCAATATGTACAGTATACCAGTAGTATAACAACAATGCCATTTTCATTACATTGTTCAATTTATTCATTTTTTCATGTTAATTATTCAATATAGTTTCTAATGTCTCTGTTACAGGCAATATATGAAACATTGAAACAGGCAAAAAGCTGTTACAAAACCACTCAACAACCATCCAGTAGCCTATTCACAATGAATAGTAATATTTTATGTTTTGTCATCACAGTTTTATTTTAGCATAGCATGCCTTCATGGCTTTTATAAGTGAGATTGTGTATTGTCTTTGTTGTTTTCCACCAGCATGTCATGACCAAGTGATTCAATTTCCTCATTTATATAAGTCCCATTATGCTCTCAGTAATATCACTGTGGTGTCTGTATGGTCCTCTCAATGTCTGTGCAGTCCTTTAATTAACATGACATATCCCCTGCAAAAACTGTCATCTGACTGGATGCTAATGCTTCCTTTATGATATAAAACTCTTAATAGTTAATGCCCCAATTCCATGGAGTCGTGTTCATGCTCTCCCAGTCTGTCCCTCTTCAAGTTGTTCTTGGCACAAAATGGCTTATGCTTGCTGGTTCTGATACCTGAAGGAGGATGGACTTTGCTGCTATTTTGTGGCCCAACAAAGTCCAAAACTGACCTCGGATCAGTGTCTAGTGACAACTTCATCTTATTTATATCTGAAGGAGGGAGGGCTGGACAGTTATTTTTCTCCTCAGATTACTGATGAAACTAGCGGTTGGCTGCTCCTCAAGGCTTCTCCCACAATCCACACTGGAGCCACTCCCACTGCCACCCGAGTCACTCCGTCGGAACATGTTATTGACCAATCGGAGTGTCTCTTTCCTCACGGACTCCGACAACAGGAAGTACATCACGGGGTCTAGGCAACTGTTGAGGGCAGAGAGTAGCAACACCACTTCGTTGGCTTGGTCTACCACACCCCTCCAGAAGCAGGAAGTTTCGCTGATCTGGGAGACGACGTAGAACACCCGGACCATGTGATAGGGGACGAAGCAGATGGTAAACAGAAAGAGGACGAAGAAGGACTTCCTGGCAGTACGGTTGTAGCGGGTCGCGTTGGGGAGGTCCGGTTTATCTCTCGACGCCCTCAGCAGCTTGAGTGCAATTTTCCCATAAGACACCACAAGGCAGACAAACACAAACCAGAACACAGCAACCAGGAAGAGGTTGAAATAGGCCTTTCCCTGCGCATTCTTTCGCAGTTTATACTGGAAACACCTGGGGGATTGGGAGAAAATAAAATTACTATTAGTGTAATTGTTCAAAATGTTGGACCCTACTCAAATAAAGCATATCAACAAAGTTCTCCTTGAAAAATTTGTAAATACATTTTTCTTGAAAAATAAAACCCACTTGTTCGACTCCTCGTTGCCCTCAGAGAGGAGGATCATGGGCATGACGGAGGCGAGGGCCAGGATCCAGATGGTCCCACAGACGGTGGAGCTCCATCTGGTGGCCTGGAGGCGATACTGCCCCCCTGCGCTACGCTGGATCTTCAGATAGCGATCCACACTGATCAACCCTAATAAGGTGATACTGATATACATGTTCATATAAAAGAGGTTTCCCACGACCTTACAGAGGATGGGGCCCATGTCCCAGTGGTTCCCTTTACTGTGGTAGAGGACTCTGAATGGGAGACAGATGACCAGTAGCAAGTCGGCTAACGCTATGTTGATGAGGAACACTCGGACAGAGTTCTTCTTGGAGTGGACGTATAGAAAGACCCAGAGAGCCAGTACGTTGCCGGCCAGGCCCAAGACGAATATGACAGAGTAGAGGACTGCTAGAGGGATCTGGAGGGAGCTGCCGTCAAGTTGACAGTGTTCCCTGGGGTCAGGGGTTGTGGCGGTCAAGAGGTTCTTGAAGGTAGTCTCCGTGGCGATGAGTGAGTGGGAGGACTTGGGAAAGGGAAAGAATGTGACGTTGGCAGGGAAGTTGGTTGTCATAGCATCGGTTTCCCTCTTCAATCCTTAGTCCTGCATAGGGGAGAAAGTCAGGGAAAATAACGTTTCATCCAGAAACTTTGTCTACTTCCTCAAATCATAAACTATCAAAATATAGAAAGTCAGACACACTCCATATAGCGCACAAGCTCATGTTTTTTAATCTACTTCCTTAACCTTTCATTGCTACCCATCCCGGATCCGGGAGCATCCTCATCAAAAAAGCTGACTAGCATAGCCTAGCCTAACGTGACAGGGATATCCTATAATATAATTTTCATGAAATCACAAGTCCAATACAGCAAATGAAAGATAAACATCTTGTGAATCCAGCCATCATTTCCGATTTTTAAAATGTTTTACAGCGAAAACACAATATGTATTTCTATTAGCTAACCACAATAGCAAAAGACTCAACCGCATATTTTCACAATTTTTCTACCGCATAGGTAGCTATCACAAAACCGACCAAATAGAGATATAATTAGTCACTAACCAAGAAACAACTTCATCAGATGACAGTCTTATAACATGTTATACAATACATTTATGTTTTGTTCGAAAATGTGCATATTTGAGGTATAAATCATAGTTTTACATTGCAGCTACCATCAAAAATATCACCAAAGCAGCCAGAATAATTACAGAGAGCAACGTGAAATACCTAAATACTCATCATAAAACATTTATGAAAAATACATGGTGTACAGCAAATGAAAGATAAACATCTTGTGAATCCAGCCAATATTTCCGATTTTTTAAAAAGTGTTTAACAGCGAAAACACAATATAGCATTATATTAGCTTACCACAATAGCCAAACACACAAATGCATTTATTAGCAGCAAAAGGTAGCGATTGCAAAAACCAGCAAAAGATATAAAATTAATCACTAACCTTGACCAACTTCATCAGATGACAGTCTTATAACATCAGGTTATACAATACACTTATGTTTTGTTCGAAAATGTGCATATTTAGAGCTGCAAACCGTGGTTATACATTGTGAATATGTAGCATCGATTCACCAAATTGTCCGAAGCTATTTTGGACACTCACCTAATCTGACCAAAGAACTCATCATAAACTTTACTAAAAAATACATGTTGGACAGCAAATGAAAGATACACTAGTTCTTAATGCAACCGCCGTGTTAGATTTTTAAAAATAACTTTACCATAACAAACAGCTTACGTTATAGCGAGACAGCGCCCGCCAAAACGCGAATAATAGGACTCAACATTTTCCACAGAAATACGAAATAACATCATAAATTGTTCTTACTTTTGCTGAGCTTCCATCAGAATCTTGTACAAGGAGTCCTTTGTCCAGAATAAATCGTTGTTTGGTTTTAGAATGTCCTTCTCTCCTGTCGAATTCGCTCCACAAGGCTAGCCAATGTTGATGACGTTCCCAATTTCTCCCGACGCAGAGAATGGAAAACTCCAAAAGTCCCATTAAACGTTGAATAAACTGATGAAACTCGGTTGAAAAAACCTACTTTATGATGTTTTTCTAATATGTTTCAAATAAAAACAAAGCCGGAGATATTAGCCGTGTATACCGAACGCTTATCATAAGACAATAGGGAGGTGCTTCCCGCGCCTAGGTAGAGAAAGGAAATTCTGGACACGTCATTCCAAGAGCTCTTGTTCGACCTCAGATCAAGCTAGACACCCCATTCCACCTTCCACTGCCTGTTGACATCTAGTGGAAGGCATATGCAGTGCATGCATATCCATAAATATAAGGCAATTCAATAGGCAGGCCCTGGAACAGAGCATCGTTTTCAGATTTTTCACTTCCTGTCTGGAAGTTTGCTGCAAAATGAGTTCTGTTTTACAGTTTTAGAAACTTGAGACAAGTTTTAGAAACTTGAGAGTGTTTTCTATCCAATAGTAATAATAATATGCATATTGTACGATCTAGAATAGAGTACGAGGCAGTTTAATTTGGGCACGATTTTTTCCAAAGTGGAAACAGAAATATTGACAAGAAGTTAAATCAACCAAAAGTGTTTCTTGGTTCTTCCAGAATGTTCTCTTGGGAAAGTTATTTGCTCTAATTAGTTCTGGTCTGTTTTGATGGCAGGAGGCCAAGCTGGATGATTTAGATCCAGATCAGCACCTAATCCACTAATAATTAATTATACTGTACATTACTCAGGTCCTGTACAAATCTCTGGCCAGCTGATTGACCACCTGACAAACAACTACAGACTACACTACCTGGCCTACAGTATAGAGGAACATGTGGGGAATAACATAGATTTTCCTTTACTTCTCAAATTAACTCAGTGATACTTTTCCCCTTTGCAAAATACTTCAGAGACCTGCCAGTTAAACCTTGATTGGAAATGATTGGAAATGTTACGGGTGGTATTTTGTAATTCCATCACTCAGGGCTCTATCCAGTATATGGAAATAATTTGCTCTTTGCACTGTGAGAATATGATTTTGAATTTACATAATCAATGGGTTCGGTTTGAAACAAAAATGTCAACACAAGAATTCACAACACAATCACTCACAGCACATAAACATGATTTTGCCTTACCCTTAATCTGGAAACAGCTTTTCATTGAATACACACTGTACTCACCCTGTGAATTGTGACCATTGGAGATGTTGTTTCTCTTCACTCTTTGTGAATGTGCTTGTGTGGCAAAAGAGAATAAAAACTCTCATTTTTTCTTTCTCTCTCCCTCTCTTTCATTCTCTTTGTCTCTCAGATTTGTAGTTCTGTTTTAGCATAAATTGTATTTTCTTAATCCAGTCTGTTTTGCTCCAGCTTTTCTCCCCGTTTCATAGAAAGTTGGAGCTGCCCTAAATAGATGCCTGTAGATGAAGGTTCCAGGTCTCTAGATTCTCAGTATCTGCCTTTCTACGACTTCAACTATTCTCTGGAGAACTGTGACTAACAGGTCGTAAAAGCTCTCTCTCCCCTCTTCTCTCACTTTCTCTCTCTTTCCTCTCCTTCTCTGCATTCCCTTCAGCTGTGATCTACTCTCGGAAGCTGTGAAATGCCAAAGTACAGAATCTGATGAGTCTTAACTGAGAAAACTTAACGGAAAAAGGGGGGGGTGAACTTCAGCATTAAACCACAGAGACCAAGAGACAGGGCAGAGCGTGCGCACACTGTTACTCACACACACGCACACACGCACACACACACACACACACACACACACACACACACACACACACACACACACACACACACACACACACACACACACACACACACACACACACACACACACACACACACACACACACAGGGCCCAGCCCACTGCTGATTACACATGCTTGAGCAACCGCTAGGAGCATAGACCGCCTATGTATACAGGGAACCCTGCATGAACACAATTTATAAAATGTATACACTGATTATGTAGCATACCTGAAGTATACATGTTACTTATATAGGACAGCGGTTGACCCACGTACAGGCTTTCTCATTTTTATTAGTTTGTCAAAAAGAAAAATCTGTAGCCACTATGGTTCAAGCTTCAACCCAGTTTTAATTTACCACTCAGGAGAACTATCTTCGGCCTAACCCTTGGCCCAACCCAGCATTTTGGGATAAACTGAAAACTAGTAATAGATGGAGACAAAAGTAACTTCAGAATGTGTTCAGAATGAGACAGGAACTTGTCTTTTAAAGAGAAAAATACAAGTCTGTTGTGGTGGTGGCGTCATGTACAACTCTTGTTAACAGATTTACACATGTATGTGTCAGCGATTCATTGGAGCAAGTCTTCAAACTGTCTTTGATGTGTAGGTTTCTGTAATGATGTTTTCATGGCTGTAGCCCTACCCAGACCATAGTAATTTTGACACACACACACATACACTATATATACAAAAGTATGTGGACACCCCTAATTTGAGAAGTAGAGAAAAATCTGTTATTCCCCCCATGTTGCTGACAGGTGTAGAAAATCGATCACACGGCCATGCAATCTCCATAGACAAACAGTGGCAGTAGAATGGCCTTACCGAAGAGCTCAGTGACTATCAACAATGGCACAGTTATAGGATGCCACCTTTCCAACAAGTCAGTTTGTCAAATTTCTGCCCTGCTAGAGTTGTCCCGGTCAACCGTAAATTCTGTTATTGTGAAGTGGAAACATCTAGGAGCAACAACGGCTCAGCCGTGAAGTGGTAGGCCACACAAACTCACAGAAAGGGACCACTGAGCGCTGAAGAACGTAGCGCGTAAAAATCGTCTGTCCTTGGTTGCAACACTCACTGAGTTCCAAACTGCCTCTGGAAGCAAGAAGAACTGCGTCATTAAATGGGTTTCCATGGCCGAGCAGCCTCACACAAGCCTAAGATCACCATGCGCAATGCCAAGTGTCGGCTGGAGTGGTGTAAAGCTCGCCGCAATTTGAGCAGTGGAAACGCGCTCTCTGGAGTGATGAATCACGCTGCACCATCTGGCAGTCCGATGGACAAATCTGGGTTTGGTGGATGCCAGGAGAACGCTACCTGCCCCAATGCATAATGCGAACTGTAAAGTTTGGTGGAGGTGGAATAATGGTTGGGGCCTGGCCTGGGCCTTAGTTCCAGTGAAGGGAAATCTTAACGCTACAGCATACAATGACATTCTAGACGATTCAGTGCTTCCAACTTTCTGGCAACAGTTTGGGGAAGGCCCTTTCCTGTTTCTGCATGACAATGCCCAAGTGCACAAAGCAAGGCCGATACAGACATTTTCGAGATCGGTGTGGAAGAACTTGACTGGCCTGCACAGAGCCCTGAGCTCAACCCCATCGAACACCTTTGGGATGAATTGGAACACCGACTGCGAGCCAGGCCTAATCGCCCAACATCAGTGCCCGACCTCACTAATGCTCGTGGCTGAATGGAAGCAAGTCCCCACAGCAATGTTCCGACATCTAGTGGAAAGCCTTCCCAGAAGAGTGGAGGCTGTTATAGCAGCAAAGGGGGGACCAACTCTATATTAATGCCCATGATTTTGGAAAGAGACGTTCGAACAGCAGTTGTCCACATACTTCTGGTCATGTAGTGTACATACTCAAAGGATTTAGTTAGGTAGACACACACACACACACACACACACACACACACACACACACACACACACACACACACACACACACACACACACACACAGACTACTGACTCCTGTGGTGTGTCAGACACAGGGTGGAGGGATAATGGATTTACCAGGGTGTTTTGCAGTGTTTATGATTATGTTGTTGTTTTAATATGCTTATATTGAAAGAGACTATTTTATTGGAAGTAAAATGTTAACCCTACAGATACACTTGCAGATTCTGCTTACAGCTTGACAAGAGCTGACGGAATTCTTAGCAAGTCCTATACCTAGATCCTATACCTAGACAGCTTCTCATTTGCTCACACTTTTTTCTTTGCTTCCCGATGTACAATATTATGTCTGACTTTCCACTGTAGTGGGGTACTTCTTGGTTTTAGGGTGGGTGTGAGGGTGTGTCTTGTATTTAGATTATATTTTATTGGTGGGTGTCTCCTTTACTGGTTTAAAATATAACATCCTTCTGAGGTCGCTATGTGTGTCTTTAAGCGTCAATGTGAAGTCAAAGGCAATTTTCTGGATTGTGTGCACAATTACTTATTTTATTTGACCAAGGCCTCTTTTTCAAGGGAACCCTTCATGAACACAATTTATAAAATGTACAACATGTGAACATACAGCACAATACAAACATACCATACTACAAGCAATTTAAGAACAAACACATTCTTCAACGATGAGGTCCTTCATTGACAACTTGAACTGCCCTAGAGGCGCCAGAGCATCTGCAGATCATTCCATATACGGAGCGCCCAAAAAAATCTGATTTCCCTAATTCTGTAGTGGTCAACGGGACCTCTAGAGTTAGTCATCCCTGTGATCAGGTCTGGTGGCTCGTATGTCTCTAATTTAAAGTAAAGTAAAATATGGCGGAAGTTTGCACAATTGGGCTTTATAAACAAAAAGAGAGCAGTGCATTATCTACGAGACTTAAGCGAGGGCCAGCCTACTTTCTGATACAGAATGCAATCATGTTTACTGAACCTATTGCCCATAATAAAGCGTAGATCACTTTGATAAGCCATTGGATGCAGTTTAAATATTATACTAGCTATTTAATCAAGAATGTAATATATTGTTCTCTCTCTCCCTTCCCCACTCTTTCTTTCTTTCCCTTTGTCCTCCAGCCCCACTGTGTCCTCCTGGCGTCTAAAGAGAACAGCGCTCCAGTGAAGCTGGGAGGGTTCGGCGTGGCCATCCAACTGGGAGAGTCAGGACTGGTGGCTGGAGGTACACAACACATTGTATGCTGGGAATGTCCCTGTGCATCACTCAGATGTTTGCAGATCTGAATTGGGACTGGCTGTCAGGCTCCGTCCAATATCCACACTAGAATACCACCTGGAATGAAGCAGAATGTACTGGCCATGCATTCTAAATGGTATCCTACTATGGATATTGGAAAAGAGGCTATATTGAGTTTATGTTCCAATATCTACACTAGTATACCATTTAGAATGCATGGCCAGTACATTCTGCTTCATTCCATGTGGTATGCTAGTGTGGCTATTGGAGCATAGCCGCTCTCTTCTCACTTTGCTCTCTCACACAGGAAGGATACAACTTTTATCAACGTACTGTTGTCGGTACTTGTAACTAGTATCTGCAATCAGCTTGTTTCTGCTATTCATACATTCAAATAGTTAATTAATAATACAATCAAATAATTGGGAAAGATTGGCACCATTTAATTGGACAGACTTAGATTTCTGGGGTCAACTATCCCCTTAAAGCTCAACTGAAGGCAATAAACAACTGATCTGATAGGCTGTTTTCTATGTGGCATCGTTATTAGTCAGAAACATTTATTCTAGTGTCAAAATTTACTACAGTGTAAACAGGTTCATTTTGTTCATAAAGTCAGTTTTTCCCCCCAAAACTGTCTTTTGTAAGTGAGTTTGTCATGACTTGAAGGTTTGGTTTTGATTTCGACAATGCTCTCTTACCCACAAACATAGGATACACAGCTGCAGTTGTTGCGCTCTATCCAATCTATCCGCAGAACACACAGACAGTGAGACAAACCTGCCCATCAGCGCAGAGGATCAGACTTTGTTTACATAAGACAACAGGTCTCACATTTTTTATTTGAGAAATACTGCACCAAACACCTTAGCTAGATGTAAAATTGCATGGCTAAAACCTCCTCGGCGAAAACGTTAAAATGATTTACAGATTTCTTAAATTAGATTCATTCAGAATATTTTGAAGAAGTAATACTGGCTTTGTTCCTATGGTGCCTCATGGGGGACAAATATCAGTAACTGCCACATTGAACCACACCAAGACTTAAATCAAGTTGTTCTTAATGAGCAACCGAGAAACACAGTGTGTTCAGTCGCTCCAAGGGTAATGCCACATGTAGGGTACCAGATGTATGGATGAATTGTTAGGTTAACATTTCATTTGAATGAGTGTTTTCACAGCAGACAAGATAAACCAACAAACTATGCTCCCCAGTGCTATCCATTCACCCTGAATCAGGGAGGAATAGATATTTATCTTCATCCCTGATGCATTGTAATGCATTACTCATGTTTTTGACACATCAGCTATCAGCTTTCGTCACACATTGGTTTGACCCAATAATCAAATTTCCTCTTACTAACAAATCAAATTGTATTTGTCACATGAGCCAAATACATGTAGACCTTACAGTGAAATGCTTACTTACAAGCCCATAACCAACAATGCTGACACGTGTGTTTTAACAGGGCGTTGAAACTACACACCTATGTACATGGCCTGACCTTAAAATAGGAATTAGACCTGACTGTGTCTGGTGAATTATGTTAGCACACACAAAAAAATTGCCAAAGACTCCAGCCACCCAAGACTGTTCACCATGTTCCCATCCAGCAGGCAGTACCGGTGCATCAAGGCTCAGTCCAACAGACTCCTAAACAACTTCTATCCCCTGGCTATAAGGCTGTTAAATGGCTAATAACTACTGCTCTCCCTCTCCCACAGACTTTCCACACTGACTCTATGCCCATCCACAGGCCTCTACCCACTCACCGCCACTCTTACTCACACACACCTACTCACATACACACACCCTCACTCACAGACGCATTACTAATTACCACATGCTTACACCCAGTGGTGTAAAGTACTTAAGTAAAAATACTTTGAAGAACTACTTAAGTAGTTTTTTGGGGGTATCTGTACTTTACTTTTTAAACTTTTACTTCATTACATTCCTAAAGAAAATAATGTACTTTTTACTCCATACATTCTCCCTGACACCCAAAAGTACTCGTTATATTCTGAACGCTTAGCAGGACAGGAAAATGGTACAATTCACACACAAAATGGTACAATTCACGCACTTGTCAAGAGAACATCACTGGTCATCCCTACTGCCTCTGATCTGGCAGACTCACTAAACACAAATGTGAAATGAATGTAGGAGAATATAACACATTAGATCTGGTAAAAGATAATACAAAGAAAAAAACATGCTTTTTTTATCATCTTTGAAATGGAAGAGAAATGCCACAATGTAAACTCGTTTATTTTCAGCAAACTTAACATGTGTAAATATTTGTATGAACATAAGATTCAACAACTGAGACATAAACTGAACAAGTTCCACAGACATGTGACTAACAGAAATGGAATAATGTGTCCCTGAACAAAGGGGGGTCAAAATCAAAAGTAACAGTCAGTATCTGATGTGGCCACCAGCTGCATTAAGTACTGCAGTGCATCTCCTCCTCATGGACTTCACCAGATGTGCCAGTTCTTGCTGAGATGTTACCCCACTCTTCCACAAAGGAACCTGCAAGTTCCCGGACATTTCTGGGGGGAATGGCCCTAGCCCTCACTCTCCGATCCAACAGGTCCCAGACGCGCTCAATGGGATTGAGATCCGGGCTCTTTGCTGGCCATGGGAGAACACTGACATTCCTGTCTTGCAGGAAATCACGCACAAAACGAGCAGTATGGCTGGTGGCATTGTCATGCTGGAGGGTCATGTCAGGATGAGCCAGCAGGAAGGGTACCACGTGAGGGAGGAGGATAACTTCCCTGTAACGCACAGCGTTGAGATTGCCTGCAATGACAGCAAGCTCAATCCGATGATGCTGTGCCACACCGCCCCAGACCATGAAGGACCCTCCACCTCCAAATCGATCCCGCTCCAGAGTACAGACCTCGGTGTAACGCTGATTCCTTTGACGATAAACACGAATCCGACCATCACCCCTGGTGAGACAAAACCGCGACTCGTCGGTGAAGAGCACTTTTTGCCGGTCCTGTCTGGTCCAGTGACGGTGGGTTTGTGCCCATAGGCGACGTTGTTGGCGGTGATGTCTGGTGAGGACCTACTTTACAACAGGCCTACAAGCCCTCAGTCCATCCTGTCTCAGCCTATTGCGTACAGTCTGAGCACTGATGGAGGGATTGTGCGTTCCTGGTTATACTCGGGCAGTTGTTGTTGCCATCCTGTACCTGCCCCGCAGGTGTGATGTTCGGATGTACCGATCCTGAGCAGGTGTTGTTACACGTGGTCTTCCACTGCGAGGACGATCAGCTGTCCGTCCTGTCTCCCGATAGCGATGTCTTAGGCGTCTCACAGTACGGACATTGCAATTTATTGCCCTGGCCACAATTTATTGCCCATGCCTCCTTGCAGCATGCCTAAGGCACGTTCACGCAGATGAGCAGGGACCCTGGGCATCTTTCTTTTGGTGTTTTTCAGAGTCAGTAGAAAGGCTTCTTTAGTGTCCCTAAGTTTTCATAACTGTGACCTTAATTGCATACCGTCTGTAATTTGAAGGAATTTGAAATGATTTATACTTTCACTTTAGATACTTAAGTAGATTTTAGTGATTACATTTGCTTTTGATACTTAAGTAGATTTAAAATCAAATAGTTTTAGACTTTTACTCAAGTAGCATTTTACTGGGTGACTTTCACTTTTACTTGTGTCATTTTCTTTTAAGGTATCTTTACTTTTACTCAAGTATTACAATTGAGTACTTTTTCCACCACTGCTTCCACCACACGCACACAACCCCTCACACCTACACTGCTGCTAAAATTATTATTGATTAGATGTATTACTACCATTACGCTGCTGTTAATTGATTATTGATTGCCATTACAATTGTTCCTATCTATTTTTCCTGCTCCTGGTCACTATTATTTCTGTTTACATGTATGTATTAGTATCTACTGTATCTACCTCGACTACTCCAGTGTCCTTGCACACTGTACATTTGGTACTGGTACTCACCCTGTATATAACTTACACTGTCTTTGTTTTCTTCCTTTCTTATCTCCTTTGTTGGGGGGGGGGGTTGCAAGTAAAGCATTTCACTGTACTTCAAATCAAACTTTATTTGCCACATGCGCCGAATACAACAAGTGTAAACTTTACCGTGAAATGCTTACTTACAAGCCCTTAACCAACAGTTCAGTTCAAGAAGAAAATATTTACCAAATAGGCTAAAATAAAACGTAATAATAAAAAGTAACACATTAAGAATAAGAATAACGAGGCTATATACAGGGGGCACCGATACCGAGTCAGTGTGCAGGGGTACAGGCTATTTGAGGTGATCTTGTAGGTGGGGGCGAAGTGACTGCATAGGTAACAAACACACAGCGAGAGGTAGCAGTGTACGGGGGGGGTCAATGTAAATTGTCCGGTGGCGATTTTTATGAATTGTTCAGCAGTCTAATGGCTTGGGGGTAGAAGCTGTTGAGGAGCCTTTTGATCCTAGTCTAGGCGCTCCAGTACTGCTTGCCGTGCAGTAGCAGAGAAAACAGTCTATAACTTCAGTGACTGGAGTCTCTGACAATTTTAAGGCCTTTCCTCTGACACCGCCTATTATATAGGTCCTGGATGGCAGGAAGCTTGGCCCCAGTGATGTACTGGGCCGTTTGCATTACCCTGTGTAGCGCCTTATGGTCAGATGCAGAGCAGTTGCCATACCAGGCGGTAATGCAACCGGTCAGGATGCTCTCGATGGTGCAGCTGTAGAACCTTTTGAGGATCTCAGGACCCATGCCAAATTTTTTCAGTCTCCTGAGGGGGAAAAGGTTTTGTCGTGCCCTCTTAACAACTGTCTTGGTATGTTTGGTCCATGATAGGTTGTTGGTGATGTGGACACCAAGGAACTTGAAACTCTCGACCCGCTCCACTACAGCCCCGTCAATGTTAATGGGGGCCTGTTCGGCCCGCATTTTCCTGTAGTCCACGATCAGCTCCTTTGTCTTGCTCACATTGAGGGAGAGGTTGTTGTCCTGGCACCACACTGCCAGTTCTCTGACCTCCTTCCTATAGGCCGTCTCATCGTTGTCGGTGATCAGGCCTACCACTGTTGTGTCGTCAGCAAACTTAATGATGGTGTTGGCATTGTGTTTGGCCACGCCGTCGTGGGTGAACAGGGAATACAGGACGGTACTAAGTTCACATCCATGCCGAGCCGCAGTGTTAAGGATCAGTGTGGCAGACGTGTTGTTGCCTACTCTTACCGCGGCCCGTCAGGAAGTCCAGGATCCAGTTGCAGAGGGTGGTGTTTAGTCCCAGAGTCCTTAGCTTAGTGATGAGATTCCGGGGCACTATGGTGTTGAATGCTGAGCTGTAGTCGATGAACAGCATTCTCACATAGGTGTACATTTTGTACAGGTGAGAAAGGGCTGTGTGGAGTGCGATTGAGATTGCGTCATCTGTGGATCTGTTGGGGTGGTATGCAAATTGGAGTGGGTCTATGGTGTCCGGGAGGATGCTGTTGATGTGAGCCATGACCAGCCTTTCAAAGCACTTCATGGCTACCGGCGTGAGTGCCACGGGGCGGTAATCATTTAGGCAGGTTACCTTCACTTTCTTGGGCACAGGGACTATGGTGGTCTGCTTGAAACATGTAGGTATTACAGACTCGGTCAGGGAGAGGTTGAAAATGTCAGTGAAGACCTGCTGACATTGGTCCGCGCATGCTTTGAGTACATGTCCTGGTAATCCATCTGGCCCAGCGGCTTTGTGAATGTTGACCTGTTTAAAGGTTTTGTTCACATCGGCTACCGAGAGCATTATCACATAGTCATCCAGAACAGCTGGTGCTCTCGTGCATGCTTCAGTGTTTCTTGCCTCGAAGCGAGCATAAAAGGCATTTAGCTCGTCTGGTAGGCTCGCGTCACTGGCCAGCTCGCGTCTGGGTTTCCCTTTGTAGTCCATAATAGTTTTCAAGCCCTGCCACATCCGACGAACGTCAGAGCCGGTGTAGTAGGATTCAATCTCAATCCTGTATTGACGCTTTGCTTGTTTGATGGTTCATCTGAGGGCATAGCGGGATTTCTTATAAGCGTCCGGATTAGTCTCCAGCTCCTTGAAAGCGGCAGCTCTAGCCTTTAGCTCGATGAGGATGTTGCCTGTAATCCATGGTTTCTGGTTGGGATATGTATGTACAGTCACTGTGGGGACAACGTCATCGATGCACTTATTGATGAAGCCGATGACTGAGGTGGTGTGTTCCTCAATGCCATTGGATGAATCCCTGAACATATTCCAGTCTGTGCTAGCAAAACAGTCCTGTAGTGTAGCATCCGCGTCATCTGACCACTTCCGTATTGAGCGAGTCACTGGTACTTCCTGCTTTAGTTTTTGCTTGTAGGCAGGAATCAGGAGGATAGAATTGTGGTCAAATTTTCCAAATGGAGGGAGGGAGAGAGCTTTGTATGCATCTCAGTGTGTGGAGTAAAGGTGGTCTAGGATTTTTCCCCCCTGCTTGCACATGTGACATGCTGGTAAAATTTGGTAAAACTGATTTAAGTTTAGCCTCCCGGGTGGCGCAGTGGTCTAGGGCACTGCATCGCAGTGCTAACTGCGCCACCAGAGTCTCTGGGTTCGCGCCCAGGCTCTGTCGCAGCCGGCCGCGACCGGGAGGTCCGTGGGGCGACGCACAATTGGCATAGCGTCGTCCGGGTTAGGGAGGGTTTGGCCGGTAGGGATATCCTTGTCTCATCGCGCTCCAGCGACTCCTGTGGCGGGCCGGGCGCAGTGCGCGCTAACCAAGGTAGCCAGGTACACGGTGTTTCCTCCGACACATTGGTGCGGCTGGCTTCCGGGTTGGAGGCGCGCTGTGTTAAGAAGCAGTGCGGCTTGGTTGGGTTGTGCTTCGGAGGACGCATGGCTTTCGACCTTCGTCTCTCCCGAGCCCGTACGGGAGTTGTAGCGATGAGACAATATAGTAATTACTAGCGATTGGATACCACGAAAATTGGGGAGAAAATGGGATAAAAAAAATAAAAAAAAACTGATTTAAGTTTGCTTGCATTAAAGTTCCCGGCCACTAGGAACGCCACTTCTGGGTAAGCATTTTCTTCTTTGCTTATGGCCTTATAGAGTTGGTTGAGAGTGGTCTTAGTGCCAGCTTCACTTTGTGGTGGTAAATAGACGGCTACGAATAATACAGATGAGAACTCTCTTGGTAGATAGTGTGGTTGACAGCTTATCATAAGGTACTCTACCTCAGGCGAGTAATACCTTGAGACTTCTTTGATATTAGACATCACGCACCAGCTGTTATTGACAAAAAGACACACACACTCACCCCTCATCTTAACAGAGGTAGCGTCTCTGTTCTGCCGGTGCATAGAAAATCCCACCAGCTCTACAGTCATGGCCAAAAATTTTGAGAATGACACAAATATTAATTTTCACAAAGTCTGCCGCCTCAGTTTGTATGATGGCAATTTGCATATACTCCAGAATGTTATGAAGAGTGACCAGATGAATTGCAATTAATTGCGAAGTCCCTCTTTGCCATGCAAATGAACTGAATTCTCAAAAAACATTTCCACTGCATTTCAGCCCTGCCACAAAAGGACCAGCTGACATCATGTCAGTGGTTCTCTCGTTAACACAGGTGTGAGTGTTGACGAGGACAAGGCTGGAGATCACTCTGTCATGCTGATTGAGTTCGAATAACAGACTGGAAGCTTCAAAAGGAGGGTGGTGCTTGGAATCATTGTTCTTCCTCTGTCAACCATGGTTACCTGCAAGGGAACACGTGCCGCCATCATTACTTTGCACAAAAAAAGGCTTCACAGGCAAGGATATTGCTGCCAGTAAGATTGCACCTAAATCAACCATTTATCGGATCATCAAGAACTTCAAGGAGAGCGGTTCAATTATTGTGAAGAAGGCTTCAGGGCGCCCAAGAAAGTCCAGCAAGTGCCAGGACCGTCTCCTAAAGTTGATTCAGCTGCGGGATCGGGGCACCACCAGTACAGAGCTTGCTCAGGAATGGCAGCAGGCAGGTGTGAGTGCATCTGCACGCACAGTAAGGCGAAGACTTTTGGAGGATGGCCTGGTGTGAAGGGCAGCAAAGAAGCCACTTCTCTCCAGGAAAAACATCAGGAACAGACTGATATTCTGCAAAAGGTACAGGGATTGGACTGCTGAGGACTGGGGTAAAGTAATTTTCTCTGATGAATCCCCTTTCCAATTGTTTGGGGCATCCGGAAAAAGGCTTGTCCGGAGAAGACAAGGTGAGCGCTACCATCAGTCCTGTGTCATGCCAACAGTAAAGCATCCTGAGACCATTCATGTGTGGGGTTGCTTCTCAGCCAAGGGAGTGGTCTCACTCACAATTTTGCCTAAGAAAACAGCCATGAATAAAGAATGGTACCAACACATCCTCCGAGAGCAACTTCTCCCAACCATCCAGGAACAGTTTGGTGATGAACAATGCCTTTTCCAGCATGATGGAGCACCTTGCCATAAGGCAAAAGTGATAACTAAGTGGCTCAGGGAACAATACATCGATATTTTGGGTCCATGGCCAGGAAACTCCCCAGACCTTAATCCCATTGAGAACTTATGGTCAATTCTCAAAAGGCGGGTGGACAAACAAAAACCCGCAAACTCCAAGCATCGATTATGCAGGAATGGGCTGCCATCAGTCAGGATGTGGCCCAGAAGTTAATTGACAGCATGCCAGGGCGGATTGCAGAGATCTTGAAAAATAAGGGTCAACACTACAAATATTGACTCTTTGAATCAACTTCATGTAATTGTCAATAAAAGCCTTTGACACTTATAAAAGGCTTGTAATTATACTTAAGTATTCCATAGTAACATCTGACAAAAATATCTAAAGACACTGAAGCAGCAAACTTTGTGAAAATTAATATTTGTGTCATTCTCAAAACTTTTGGCCATGACTGTATATTGTCCGTTTCTTTGTTCAGCCACGTCTCGGGAAAACATAAGATGTTACAGTTTTTAATGTCCTGTTGGTAGGATAATCTTAATAGTAGGTCATCAATTTTATTTTCTAATGATTGCACGTTAGCAAGAAGAATGGAAGGCATTGGGAGTTTACTCGCTCGCCTACGGATTCTCAGGAGTCGCTGCTCCGCGTCCCCTTTTCCGGCGTCTTTTATTCACGCAAAAGGTGTGGATCTGGGCCTGTTCCAGTGGAAGCAGGATATCCTTCTCATCGGACTCATTAAAGGAAAAAGTTTCTTCCAGTACGCGGTGAGTAATCGCATTTCTGATGTCTAGAAGTTATTTTCGGTCATAAGAGACGGTAGCAGCAATATTATGCACACAATAAGTTAAAAAATAAGTTACACAAAACGCAAAAAATGTTTACAAAATTGCACAATTGGTTGGGAGAATGTAAAACGTCAGCCATGTTCTTCCACGCCATCTTCAGGTGTGCATGTGACATATATCTTCAAACTTGAAAACACACACTCAGAAGCGTAGTAAAGAGTTGCAGTAGAATATGAATATCAACAATGTTCCAGTTTCTTTGGTAGTTTGTGGCTTTTGAAGCCAGAAGAAAGACCACTTCTTCTTTCATATTCAGTAGACATGACATTCTGTTCAGAAAAAACAAGAAGTGATATTCTGTGTGTGAGCATGTGTGTGCACATTCATGTGTCCACACTTGTGACTTACTTGACTTAAAGGGGAACTGCTGATTTGGCCTCGTGTTTTGGGCTTTCTCCTCAAGAAGTGGGTTCGTCCAGCAAGAAATTCTTGCCACCACCAAGACACACTCAGAACCTTGCCCGCAGCTGTTTCCCCCCAATCACAGCAAACAAACCTCCTGCCGGTTGAGTTCAATAACTACTGACAGATGTATGGTGAGATGCCAGAATAAGTTTTGAATAGGTCAGTAGCCTACAGAGTAATATGAGAAGAATGCAATTGCTGAATTTAGATTTTCTAAACTAAGTGTTTTGATAACTTCCTGACCAGTTTAGGTGATCATTTTGTGATGTTCCGGGGACATCCTAGCAAATAATTGTTGTTTGCAGGGCTGTTGCTGCCACAATGACTGTGGTTAAGTCAGGTGGAGGCTTGTTTGGGATTTCCTCAAAGTGTTATCTCCAGCACTCCATTTCTTGGGATTTTTTGGTAAGAGGGTTTCCCGTTTATCTCTAATGGGATGGCTTCAGCTCCTGTTCTTCCCAGCCAGCTGTCCGGTGATCTTGTACAGCTCCTTGGAATTTTGTTGCTTTGGCTGCTGCCTCCACCTCGCTAGCAAGCGGTTCCTTGTGTGCTTTCTTTTCCCTCTTTCTGACCACCTTGTTTCTATGTCGATATTCCTGCTGCAGACTTCCTCTCTTGGTGTCATCCATTTCCCAGTTGAGTTTGAGTTTGGTCTCCCTCCTTGCCTCTATTTCTTTCCAGGTGTCATCTGTCACTTGTCTTTTCCCACTAGCACTGACTCCAAAAAGTTTTGGGACACTGTTTGGGGCACCTCCTCCCAGCTGCCCACAGCACTGAGGTTAGGAAACACTGTCACCACCGATAAATCCACGATAATCGAGAATTTCAACAAGCATTTCTCTACGGCTGGCCATGCTTTCCTCCTGGCTACCCCAACAGCTCCCCCGCAGCTACTTGCCCAAGCCTCCCCAGCTTCTCCTTCACCCAAATCCAGATGGCAGATGTTCTGAAAGAGCTGCAAAACCTGGACCCATACAAATCAGCTGGGCTAGACAATCTGGACCCTCTCTTTCTAAAATTATCCGCCGCCATTGTTGCAACCCCTATTACTAGTCTGTTCAACCTCTCTTTCGTATCGTCCGAGATTCCTAAAGATTGGAAAGCTGCCGCGGTCATCCCCCTCTTTAGAAAACCTTTCTAAAGCCTTCGAATCCCACCATACCTTCTCCACTGTGCAATCCGGTTCCCGAGCTGGTCACCGATGCACCTCTGCCACGCTCAAGGTACTAAACGATATCATAACCGCCATCGATAAAAGACAATACTGTGCAGCCGTCTTCATCGACCTGGCCAAGGCTTTCAACTCTGTCAATCACCGAATTCTTATTGGCAGAATCAACAGCCTTGGTTTCTGAAATGACTGCCTCGCCTGGTTCACCAACTACTTCTCAGATAGAGTTCAGTGTGTCAAATCGGAGGGCCTGTTGTCCGGACCTCTGACAGTTTCTATTGGGGTACTGCAGGGTTCAATTCTCGGGCCGACTCTTTTCTCTGTATATATCAATGATGTCGCTCTTGCTGCGGGTGATTCCTTAAACCACCTCTACGCAGACGACACCATTCTGTATACATCTGACCCTTTGGACACTGTGTTAACAAACCTCCAAACAAGCTTCAATGCCATACAACACTCCTTCCGTGGCCTCCAATTGCCCTTAAATGCTAGTAAAACTAAATGCATGCTCTTCAACCGATCGCTGCCCGCATCCGTCTGCCCGACTAGCATCACAACTGTGGACGGTTCTGACTTAGAATACCTAGGTGTCTGGCTAGACTGTAAACTCTCCTTCCAGACTCCAGTTACTGTGTAACTCTGTGTTGTTGTTGTTAGTTGCACTGCTTTGCTTTATCTTGGCCAGTTGTAAATGAGAACTTGTTCTCAACTGGCCTACCTGGTTAAATAAAGGGGAAATAAAATTGTGCTTCTCCAGTTGTCGTTTTATTTTCCAATCTTGGCATTCATGTCTACCAGTACAATTTAGATCACAGTCTCTCTTGGGTACTTTTTGAATAACTGCTTGTAGCTGTTGATAGAAGGCAACTTTTTCTCTTCGAAGTCAGCTGAGTTGGTTGGAGCATAGCACAGAGGAAGAGGATGGTTTCACCTGTGATATTTCCCCAAAGGTGTTTCATCTGCTTTCAGACTTCAACAATGCTCAGGTTGTATCTTCTCATCTCTCTAGCTATTTGTGACAGCTTTCCTGTCTGGTAAAATGTTCTGACATTCCAGCATCCAATTCTCATTCTTGACTTGAGCTATAGAAGACTCTTCTTCCCCTGGACTTTCAGTTGAGTTTGGGCCAGGGGATTCATGGGCACCCTTTTAGAGTAGTCTGTTCGGCTAAGGTTTTAGTGAGGTTGTGTTTCCATAGTTTTGCTTTCGGAAATCGTTTTTGAACAACTGAATGGGTGACTAGAAATTTTCAAACTACCAGATCTTTGATAACTTTCAAGGATTTTATGCTATCTATCACAAGACGGGTACTTCAGATTTTCACAGGTGTCTGTAATTATCTCTGACCCTCTGTGGCCTTTTCACATGTAAAATAAGTAATTAAATAAGATTATACAAAAAATTACAATAGATTGCCATAGATTTTCTGTTAATTACCAAAATAACCAAAGATTCCGGTAACTGTGGTAAATTACCTGTAGCTTCGCAACCCTTCCCGGGCAGCTGTGCCCACTGTTATCTACAGTGGTCGTAGATAATTTTCCTTTGTAAAGCTCCATGATCAATAGGCGGACTGTGCTTCGTCTGATCCCTCGCCCTAGACCTGTCCGGTTTGGTTAGACCTGCTGGGAGTTACCTCCCACCGGCATAGCTCTTGAGGGGTCGTTGAGGTACATAAGCCCCCTCACCACGACAAGGTGACAGTCCCAGAGGAGGGCCACTCGTCCACATGTGTGTATGACTGAATGTGTGTCTACCCTTTGTCTCTTCCCTACAGGTCGTGTAGGAACACCCCACTTCATGGCCCCAGAGGTGGTGAAGAGGGAGCCTTATGGTAAGCCAGTAGATGTGTGGGGCTGTGGCGTCATCCTCTTCATCCTGCTCTCTGGCTGCCTGCCCTTCTACGGCACAAAGGAACGCCTGTTTGAAGCCATCTGCAGAGGCAAATACAAGGTAGTAGTTGATTTACAAAATGGCACCACACAATGATGTGTACAATAATAAATTCCAGTCTGTGCCTATGGTATTAGTAGCCTTACCCCACCTGAAAATGTGTGTGTGCTTTTCTCTCTCTCTGTGTGCGTGTGTCTCTCCAGTTAAACCCCAGACAATGGGGCCATATCTCAGAGAGCGCTAAAGACCTGGTGAGACGGATGCTCATGCTGGACCCTGCAGAGAGAATCACTGTCTACGAGGCACTCAACCACCCCTGGCTCAAGGTACACACACACACACACACTGTCTGCCTCAAACTCCACTGGATCACAGCATACTGTAAATGATGGTGCATTATGTGAACATTTTGTGTGTGGGGGTGGGGGGGATATTGGCTGTATTTCGAATGGTACTGTAATTCCATCCCACAGAATACAGTACCGTATTTTTACAGTGGCAAAAATGTTTTGACCACAAGTGGATGTATAGTATTGTTGTGTCTGGCTCATTAACATATTTTGAGGTGTGCCTTGAAAGAGGCTGTATCTGTTGCACCCATTTGTGAAAGGGCTGTACAAATTTAACTGGTATGTTGTATTATGGGAGCATTGATGTTTTTACAGTAAATTCTAAGGTATTGTACTGTGCCATTACACAGTACTTGCTTTGGTACTGTAATATGGAATACAGTCACTTGCCAATGAGCTGCCTGTAAGTTACTGTCAAATTCACCGCAACCCCTTTACAGTGTACAAACACACACACACAGTCTTGTACAGCTAACCTTGTGGGGACACACAATTCAGTCCCATTCAAAATCCTAACCCTAACCTGTACTCTTACCCTAACCTTACCCCTAACCCTAGATCCTAACCCTAAAACTAACCGTAGCTCCTAACCCTTAAAGTCATTCTAATTCTAACACTAATTCTAACCTTAACCCTAAACACCCTAGAAATAGCATGTTGACCTCGTGGGGATTAACAAAATGTCCGCAGTTGGTCAAATTATTGTTAGTTTACTATTCTTGTGGGGACTTCTGGTCCCCAAAATAATAGTTAAACATGTCCCCACAAACACACACACACACATTGTCTTCTTGGGATACCGAAAGGCTAGTAAAGTGAGATTGTGATTGTATTGATCAGGAGAGAGACCGTTATGCCTATAAGATCCACCTGCTAGAGACGGTGGAACAGCTGAGAAAGTTCAACGCCAGGAGAAAGCTCAAGGTAAGCTCCCCAAATTATACTCTCCTTTTCTAGTTGGAATGACAATAGGAGTGTTAATGTTTTAAAACATTTGGTGCTGACATGGAAGACAGTTTGTCTAACTGTCTGTCTGTCTCAGGGAGCCGTACTGGCAGCAGTCTCCAGCCACAAGTTTAACTCCTTCTACGGAGATCCACCAGAGGAAATGCCTGACTTCTCTGAAGACCCCACATCCTCGGGTAGGAGGAACATACACACATGCATACACACACACACACACACACACACACACACACACACACACACACACACACACACACACACACACACACACACACACACGTTTGCACGCACGCACACACAATTATTTACAACTCTGGGTTCCTGTTCCCCGGGCACCGATGATGTCGATTAAGGCAGTCCCCCACACCTCTCTGATTCAGAGGGGTTGGGTTAAATGAGGAAGACACAATTCAGTTGAATGTATTCAGTTGTACAACTGACTAGGTATCCCCCTTTGTCTTATGTCTTTTTCAAGGTATTGTTTTCACAAAGAAAGTATCTTCTCTAGTGCTCTAACTCTTACACCGGCTTCTGAAACGTCATCCTGGAGAGCGGCTTGTAGGCTTTTGTTCCAGCCCAACACTTGATTAAACATTATCTGTAAAACATGGACTCTACTGAAGACATACACACATAGTTTAGAATTTCTCTAACCTCTGACACAGTACTGCAGTTCTTTTTGTTGGACTAACAAGTCAATTCAGCACCTCTGAAATCTTTGGATGGGCTGCACTGTTTTCAGAGAATGTTTCAGCCACAATTATAGTTATCCTTTTGTCACGATCGTCTTGAGGTGAAAGAGTGGACCAAGGCGCAGCGTGATATAGATACATCTTCTCTTTTTAATAAAGAAGAAACAAACACGAACACTAAATACAAACTAAACAAAAAAACAACAAACGACCGTGAAGCTACAAACCTACATGCAACATAGACATAGACAATTACCCACAACCTACCTAATGCCTATGGCTGCCTTAAATATGTCTCCCAATCAGAGACAACGATAGACAGCTGTCTCTGATTGAGAACCATTCCAGGCAACCATAGACTTACCTAAACACCTACACTGAACACAACCCCAAGAACTCTACAAAACCTCCCTAGACAATACAACCACCCAAGACGAGACAAACACACACAAACATCCCCCATGTCACACCCTGACCTAACTAAAATAATACAGAAAACAAAGATAACTAAGGCCAGGGCGTGACACCTTTACTGTTGCTGTGTCCATGTAGTCCCTATATGAGGATGATAACTTAGTCGGTTTGTCTAAACTTAAACTCTGTATTGTTTGTGTTAATGCTGCCTTCCTGATAGGACTACTTGCAGCAGAAAGTAGGTATCCCTCCTCTAGGTATATACTGCTCTGTATGTGTGTTCTGTATCTGTCTGTTGTCCCTAGTTCTCTAGCAATCAACTCTTACACACCTAGATCCTGCCTGCGTGTGCTTTGTGATTGTCCATTTGTTGTTTTGTCTTGCATTATTTGTCCCTTTTTTCCATTTCCTGTTCAATGTATTCTCTTTTATTGTACTGTTGCCTACATAACTGCCTTACTGATTATGGATTGTCTGTTTTGACGTGCGCGTTTGTGTGCGTTGTGTGTGTGTTTGTGTGTGTGTGTGTACAGGGGCTGTGTCTCAGGTGCTGGACAGTCTTGAGGAGATCCATGCGTTGACCGACTGCAGTGAGAAAGATATGGACTTCCTACACAGTGTCTTCCAAGATGAGCATCTACACACACTACTAGATGTGAGTAGACACACACACACACACACACACACACACACACACACACACACACACACACAGAATGTGACCAACACATAGGCAGACATACTGCTAGTCGGGCCACTAAAATGTAAGTCAGACAGATGTGGTGTTTCTGTCATTAGATGACGATCGGCACCAGCTGTCATTGAGTCATCTTTAACCTCCTCTCTGACTGACTGACTCATGTCTATGGCGGAGGGGAGTTTAGCTGTAGGTCAGACACTCAAACTTCAACAGCCATGGCTCTGTCTGCCTCTGACAGTTAGGCTACTGCCCCATTCCAATACTCTTAACTCCATTTTTGTCTGTAGGTCCTAGCTGACTACATTAACGGCTCATTTCCTTTAGCTAGCTATCTAGCCCGTTTGTAGACACCTTCCCTCGTTGACATGAAAATAAGTGAATATCAGTGGGAGAAAGATTGTGCAAACTCGATATAGTTTATCAGAGGGTTATGTGGAGTTATAACCATATTGTCATGTTGTTCTTGCAGAAAGAGAAGTGGAAGATGGATAGTTTAGTCTCTCTCCATTTCTCTCACTCTCTCTTTCCCTGTCCCTCTCTCTTTCCCTGTCCCTCTCTCTTTCCCTGTCCCTCTCTCTTTCCCTGTCCCTCTCTCTTTCCCTGTCCCTCTCTCTTTCCCTGTCCCTCTCTCTTGCCAGTGTTTTCTGTGTTTTGTCTGTCACCCAAAACTCATAGCAGCCAGCCAAACACCAAACCTCTCTGCTCCAGAGGGTACCAGCAGTTCACTGCCAAAACACACACACACCCTGCAGAGGAAACTATGCTGCACTCATGATTTCATGCCACATTAGGAGAGAAGCTGTGTGTGTGTGTGTGTGTTACTGAAGGCTATCTGGCTGGGGGAAACCGGGTTTTATTAAAGGGCTTACTTGAGGCCTGTTGACTCTAAAAACTCTTATCTTAATCCTGAAGGGGTCTTGGTAACACTTGAATCACACCCTTCATCACAAAGTATAACAGCTTATGCAGCTTCTGGCAACTGACTTGACAGTCAACACAAACTGTTATCTAGGTTGGTTGTGTGTGTGCGCGCGCATTCATGCGTTTCATGAACTTATAAGGCCTACAATATCTTAAGTTGAGGATGTGAGGTTTGGAGGGGGTTCGGAAAGGGAATTACCAAATAGAGTGTTAGAAAAGGGTTAGTGGAAAAGGGAGGAAGGGGGAGGATGAGGCAGTTGCTTACAGACCCTGACCCATTTGCCAGGGGCTGAATGGGTCAAGAAGAGAAAGAGAGGAAGACTTGTCTCCAACTCTTTCTCCCTGGGAAGGCGTTTCACTAGGAACCTGTTGCTGCAGATGCCCATTAGAGAGAGCAAGAGAGACCACACTGCTGCACTGAAAATTGAACGAAAGAGGAGACCCAGACTCCATCATTGAAAAGAGAGAGAGACCCCCACAATCCAGCTCTGAAAAGCAACAGAAACAAGGAGAGCGAGAGAGACCCAGACTTCTGCACTGAAAAGAGAGAGAGACCCCCACAATCCATCTCTGAAAAGCGACAGAAACAAGGAGAGCGAGAGAGACCCAGACTTCTGCACTGAAAAGAGAGTGAACAATGGGTGCTATTGTCAGGCCTTAGCCCCTTTCACTGCTGTGTGACTCCAGACGCCTGCAGTAGGGTATCTGTAAGTACATCTGTAGGGCTGATGTTACCATCCTCTCCACTCGCACACAGAGAGGCAGGAAACAGAATGGATGTACTGTAACAGTAGCCTGGATGCTAAGCTAGTTTAGTGCTTGTTGTGCATATTCTCTTCTGGGTTAGGGTGTTTGGGTACTGCTTGGGATCTGGTTGGTGAGTCGGTCTTGTTGTTTCAGTGTGTGTGTGTCAGTGGTCCTTACTTGGGATGAAGTAAGGCTTTATTTCTCCTTTTAGGGAGAACATTGTTGACTAACTTCCGACAACAATTTGACAGTTAGGAAAATAAGTGATATGTTAAATGACAATATTTTAAGATGTGTGTGTATATACACTTGTTTCTGAAAATGTCTTAAGTTTTAATAAGCAATCTGTAAGATCTTTGATAATGGTAGCACGTAGCCGCATTAGTAGTTTGGAGTAAGCGCCGAGTGTAAAGTTCATACAGTATGTCCTACAGTCTATATTTTACGCAGTTTTATAAGACTGTTTTTATCATCACATCTAAACATTGCAAGCAGATGTGAAAATAGCATTTCCTGTTAGCTACCGAGACATCATACAACTACCCAAAATTAAGCAGGTACTGTGTGTGTCTTGGTGGGTGTCATTGTGTGGGTGTGTGGTTTCCATGACCCTGCAGATGGCTATATCAGTCTGCTACTACATGAGTTGTAAAGGCCCAGTGCACTACTTTGATCATTTTATTGTTATTATTTGAATTTTTTTATTACTTCAGATTTTTCAGGGGGAGCTGCAGCACCCCTACTTCCCGCAGCTATGCCCCATGTCATGACAAAAATACTCCCGATTGCATCATTTTTTTTACATTTTAGAGTCTAGCTTTTGTTTTGGTTATGGTTAGTTCTCAAAGATCTTATTTAAAAATATATACATTATCCTTTCTACACACTTTATATCTGGGTTTTAGTTGTTTAAGTTTACACTGAAAACGTTTTTCCATCACTGTACTGTTTGGACATAGGCGGCCCCAAAAAAACACTTATGCGGTGTTACCCTGGTTCTCATGTCAGCCTTCCACAGTAGGAGCAGACAGAGAGAGACAGAGCCTCTGAACTTTCCCAGGAACAGCAGGTGTCTAGTGCTCAGCCTCCCCATGCACTCCCCACACACATCACACAGGCATCTGTCCAAACATGGTTGACTCTATCTCCCACTGCAGACCCAGGCACCACAGACATCTCAAACATTCTGAATATTCTCCTCCTTTTCCCATCACATACTCAGGAATGACACACACAGCAGACTTAGCATGATAATACTGTCTGAATATCACTGTGTTAGTGTTCATACAAATAACACACATATTTAGTCAAATAAGTTCACGGAAGGATAGCCACAGAATGTACATTTCTAGAAAAACGGGACTGTTCCCAGCTGTAGTTTCGACTTCTAAATGAGAAATACACATTAACTAAATGTTAGCTACTTCACTGTTAGCTATTTTCATACCATGTTTCTGATTGTTGCCTAAACCAGCGGCTGAGAACTATGCTACTTGTGGTAGTACTATTGGTCTGCCTTGTGTCTCTGGTCAGGAGCTATGGGAAATGCCTCTTTTGAAAGAGGTGTGTGTGTGTGTGTGTGTGTGTGTGTGTGTGTGTGTGTGTGTGTGTGTGTGTGTGTGTGTGTGTGTGTGTGTGTGTGTGTGTGTGTGTGTGTGTGTGTGTGTGTGTGTGTGTGTGTGTGTGTGTGTGTGTGTGTGTGTGTGTGTGTGCACCTGTACATGTACGTGCTGTCTCATGATGTCAGCTGCTCTCCTTTGATGTCCAGAGAAATTTGTACATTATCCAACACACATTCTTATGAAGATCATGAGTTACATTTTTCTATCCTAAGTTATTTTATCACTGACTCTTCAACCGAGCTCTCTTTTTCTCCTCTCAATAGTGTGAACAATGAACCAGACTTTTCTTTGTGTCTTACGCACAACTCCTCTGCTTGTCTTGGTTGGTTAGTGGAGACTACTCACTGTGTGTACATTGTGTTTTCCACACTGATTCATACACACAACCTCAACAGTTGATCTTGTATAGCCAGCTGGTTCATTGCAAACAGAACCAAAGTGTTGCTCCTCTTTCAGTCTGCATCATAAACTATATAATACATGTTCCCTACATTGTAAATCTTCTGTAATGCTTAAATGAAAGCAAGCAATTGTCCACATTGACGAGAGCCTGGCACTAAAGACAACCGGTCATTCTGAGTACAGAGAGAAGGAACAAAATGTATCATTCAGCCATTGAAATGATTCACCATGAGCCATTCATTGTTGTTCAGTGTTGTGTGTCGTGTTGTTTCAGCTTTATGACAAGATCAACACCAAGTCCTCCCCCCAGATCAGAAACCCCTCTAGCGATGCTGTGCAGAGAGCCAAAGAGGTGAGCGCACACACACACACACACACACACACACACACACACACACACACACACACACACACACACACACACACACACACACTGATATAATGTTGTGTGCTTGTCACCATGCTTGTGAAGACCTATATGATTGATCACATGATCAACTCTATCGATCACATGCTGCTTCCTATGCCTCTGCCCTGATCAGTCTTCTTTACCAACACGGCTCTAGTTATTAACACATCTCATCACCATCATCTCAAATAACACCCTATTTCCCATGTAGTGCACTACTTGGACCACAGCCCTATGTGGCTCTGATCAGAAGTAGTGAAAAGTAGTGCCCTATATGGGGAATAGGGTGTAATTTGAGACATCCTATCTAACTCTTCAATGCTGTTATCTACTTCCTAAGCGTTCTTTGGGTACCTGCTGTTTGTTTAACATTTGGTCAATCTGGCCTGGGGTCAGATTTGGAAAGAAACAGATTAAAAAGGTATTGACTAGAAGGGTCTCTCTGATCTTGAATCAGATTCTAGGGGTCAGGTGGGTTTATAAACTGGGTCTATAGTAGGTCAGCCAACATGGCTTATTTGCTAAGAAGATTGAAGGAACAACAGCTAGTCAATATGGGAGGTAGTCATTTGTCCAAGACAGTTTGAAACTACTCAACTAAACTGTCAAACAGTGAGGCCCTGTGTTTCATTCCAAAAGGTTTCTACCCTGAAAGAAAAGTGGACAAGGGCAGTCAGAGTGGGAGATACCAGTTTTGGAATGGAATGCATTCTATTAGATAGAATACAGTGTGCATTTTGAAAGTATTCAGACCCCTTGACTTTTTCCACATTTTGTTACGTTACAGCTTTATTCTAAAATGGATTAAATCGTTTTTTCCCCTCATCAATCTACACACAATACCCCATAAAGACAAAGCAAAAGCAGTTTTTGTTGTTTTGCAAATGTATTACAAATAAAAAAAACTATCACATTTACGAAAGTATTCAGACCCTTTACTCACTACTTTGTTGAAGCACCTTTGGCAGCGATTAAAGCCTCGAGTCTTCTTGGGTATGAGGCTATAAGCTTGGTTCACCTGTATTTGTGGAGTTTCTCCCATTCTTCTCTGCAGATCCTCTCAACCTCTGTCAGGTTGGATGTGTAGCGTCGCTGCACAGCAATTTTCAGGTCTCCACAGATGTTCGATCAGGTTGAAGTCCGGGCCTGGCTGGGCCACTCAAGGACATTCAGAGACTTGTCCCGGAGCCACCCCTGTGTTGTCCTGTTGGAAGGTGAACCTTCGCCCCAGTCTGAGGTCCTGAGAGATCTGGAGCAGGTTTTCATTAAGGATCTTTCTGTACTTTGCTCTGTTCATCTTTCCCTCGATCCTGACTAGTCTCTATCCCTGACGCTGAAAAACATCCCCACATCATGATGCTGCCATCACCATGCTTCAACACCAAAAACGGACTATTGCCTCAACCTCATGGCTTGGTTTTTTTCTCTGACATGCACTGTCAACTGTGGGACCTTATATAGACAGGTGTGTGCCTTTTCAAATAATGTCCATTCAATTGAATTTGCCACAGGTGTACTCCAATCAAGTTGTAGAAACATCTCAAAGATGATCAATGCAAACAGGATGCACCTGAACTCAATTTTGAGTCTCATAGTAAAGGGTCTGAATAGTTATATAAATAAGGTGTTTTTATTTGCAAACATTTCTAAAAAACAGTTTTTGCTTTGTCATTATGGAGTATTGTGTGTAGATCGATTGTGTGTAGATCGATGAGGAAAATGTTTTATTTAATCCATTTGAGAATAAGGCTGTAACGGCTGTAACATAACAAAATGTGGAAAAAGTCAAGGGGTCTGAATACTTTCCGAATGCACTGTATGTAGCCTTTTCCACAAACTTAAAAGACCTATTAATTTTTGGGATTTTCCACACCCATTGTTAGTGAAGCTATTCCACAGTCTGTTTGACCATTTATAGACCGTATTAAAAGAATAACGAGCTCAGAGTGCTTGTTTATTTGCACTTTCTCAGTTGTATGTGTGTGTGTCAGAACTACACACACACACAAACACACGCATATACATCAAAAAGACACCCACACACACATTTCCCCGTTATTTGTTGTCTATGCTGTAGTTGTTTGTGGAACAGTGGAGTGTATTGGGGTGGGCTGTTTTGTGACCTCTGGGGCCATTACTTCCTTTATGCACCATTGGTACCAAACAGCCCAGTGGCCTCGCATACTCTGGTACATAGTGTTTACCTCAAGCCAACTAGCTGCACTCACACACTCTCAATGAACCAGCCTAGATGGAGAGCCTGAGGGGGTGGCGGCGTGCATCGTTAGCGTGTGTATGGACTTTGACAAAACAAGCGCACGTGTTGTAAGTGTGAAATGTTTGTATTGGGCTCTTTTGTATGTGGAGAGCAATTAAAATGTATGTCTGACTAAGAAGAAGAGAGAGGGAGGGAGTGGGTGGAAAAACTAACACAGCACTATTAACACTGGAAAAGACCTTTAGAGCAGTGTTAGGACTCTTTATGTGGCTTTGGAGTCTAAAGGACTTCAGTAATGAACCAACTCGAGTTGACCCAGTCTGGTCCTGGAGGGGACTTAGTCAGGGCCTACTTATCGTTGTGTCTGGGTCATAGTTTTCCCTTTTTTTGAACTAGTCTAGTTGGATTAGGTTGTATGGAGGGAGACTGAACAGATGTGTGGGCGAGTGCATGCTTGTGTGTGCCTTTTTTATGCATGTGTGCGTGTAATGTTTCTTTAGTTGCCATACTCCCTCTAGTGGTGGGTCCTTTTATTTTGTCTCTGCTGAAATCCTTACTTTTTTCCTGAGTTCTGATCTGAGTGTCTTTCTAGTCAATGTTAGACACATTGATCCAGTATTTCACCACAGGACAAAACCTATATTCTTTCTTTCCCACCGTTGACTTAAAGGGACTTCTGCTGAAATACTCTGCTTGGCTTCCTGCTACTGATCCCCACTGGCGACACTGAAATGCTTTAAAATGATACTAGCACAGATTTGACCCTCGTCTCTGTGGCTCTACTAAGCGTATAGACACTAACCTTTCACCCCCCCCCCTCGATGCCGTCATCTTTTACCTTTATCAAACTTTACCCCCCCCCCCCCCCCCCCCCCGACCCTCCTGACATCCCCTGATCTTTGACCCAATGACCCCTGACTCCTCCTGTGAGGACCAACGACAACATCAGAGGTCACATGCATAACTGTCCCTCCCTGTGTCCTCCTTCTGGTCTAAAGAGCTCCACCCAAGACGACGCAAGTGCCGCTTTGAAACACCTGGAATATGTAAGCCCCCTGACGTCTTTCACAACCCAACACACACACAAACAAAATCGACAGAAAAACCAGTTGGTTTTGTTTTAAAGCATTTTGGTATTTGACAGAGGGAGACTGGGCAAAGCGTAGAGCTGTCTGTGACTATGCATACGTGAGGCTGTAGCTCGACCCATGTAGGCTGTAGCTCAGTGTGTGAGTCTAAAGGCGTCTGTAGTGTGGCTGTGAGTGTGTTCTCTCTAAAAGAGGTTGTAAAGTTCTGGGTCTGTTCATGTTTTATCTCAAAGTTGGTAATATCCTACTAGTACTGTATGTAAACTGTTTGTATCTGATGATGTTAGGTTTGGGTCTGAGAGGTGTGAATGTCTTTAAATTGATCAGAGATGATGAGTCAATGGATACAACAGTATTGAACACACACACACTGATTGATCAATGGTGATGGCACTGGATTCATGTTTTGCGATGAATACACACGTCATACACCTTTCATTTGCCACACACACACACACACCTCTATGCGCCAGACCTCTCCATCGCCTCATTCAGCAGGCAGATGGGACATAGCAGATGCCAAATCAAGTCACTCAGAGGCAGGGGGCGTGACGAAGCCCTAAGGTGGACTCTGATTGGTTAAGAGAAGCCAGGAGGGGGGAGTTCATGGGCTGACGGATTTCAAAGTTATGTTTTTACTGGTTGAAGTGATTCTAAAGGGGTGTGTTTTAGGAACTGTGAGAGGGTATGTATGTGTGTATAATCAGATCAGAGGTTGATGTACTGTGTCACTCAATAGTCCACACATACACTCCTGCGTTTGTGTGGTTGGAACAGGCATTGAGCAGGACTACTTTAACTCTACAGAAAGGCCAACTGACTGACGCCCTGCCCTGTTGTCTCTACCTCACAGGTATTGGAAGAGATCTCTTGTTACCCGGAGAACCACGACGCCAAGGAGCTCAGACGGATACTGACCCAGCCGCACTTTATGGTCAGTGAAACCACACACACACACACCTCGACTTGGCCTCGACTTGGCCTCGACTTGGCTGTGTTTAGGTGCCATGACTGAAGCTATAGCAGAGAGAGGGGGGAGCAGATGAAGGAAGATGGACAGAGAGGGAGGGTGGTAGAGTGACCGAAAGCAAGAGAAAATAAAAAAGGAAGAGGAAGGTTTTTTTTAAAGTTTATTTATGTCAATCCCCCTGTGGGATGCCGTAGGCAAGACTGAAACTCCATGCAGACAGACAGACAGAGAGAATAGTGTGCTAAATCAGGTCCTTTACATCTCTAGAGACCCTCACAGAGAAAGAGGGGAACAGAAGAGATAGGAAGACTCCATAGGTGTGTGTGTGTGTGTGGTGTGTGTGTGTGTGTGATCAGTGACCTCCCTGGTCTTTTGTTCCCAGTGTTAAAGACAGAAAAACAGTCTCACTTCTCAAGGTGCTTTAAAAGCTTCACTGTTAATCTCATCACGTCACTGTGTCTTATCCTCCCCTCTGATCAATGAAGAGGTCAATACAACAAAGAGAGAAGGGGGTGGGGGAAGTGGAGGAGGGAGGAGTCGTCCTCTTATCACCGAGGCATTATTAATCACACACTTCCACAGGATGGATAGAGAAAGGAGAGAGAGAGAGAGAGCTGTATATATGTTGGAGTTGTATTGGGACATTTGGAGGAGAAGAACATTAGATTGCAGTTGGAACGGGGGCAGAGTGAGCGATTAGTCAGGAGAGAGAGTGAGAGAAAGAAATGGGGAGAAAGAGGGGTGGAGAATGTGTCTGATGTAATGTATCCATGTGGAGCGGAGCCTGTCTTAGAGGGAAGGGAGGAAGAGAGAAAGTTGGGGCCTAGCACTACAGGCTATAGTGTGGAGGGAGAGATGGAAGGGACGTTTTGGAAAGAGGGAGAGATTCTGTGAGGAACGGAGCGGTCAGTGAGTCGTATCTGATTTGGGGCCAAGCTTTACCCAGTCTGACAAGAATGGAGGCAGGGAGAGGGGATAGGTGGAGGGAAGAGAGAGGAGGGGGGGGCAGAGGAGGTGAGACGAGGGAGGGAGGCACCATTAGGTACAAGCAGCCACATTCCTAGAGACACACACACACACACAAAGGGAAAGGTATGTGTCCCCCCAGCCTGACACCAGTCTCTCAGGAGCATGCTATTAAGACTGTTGAATTACATTTTTCTATTTTTCTCAAACTCTACTGTTGACCAGATATTCTAGAACTCTGGGGTTGACTTCAGAATGCATTTGTTTGGGAATTCAGTTTTTTTCTCTTGTAACTTGAGTACAGGAGTGTCTAGCTTTTAAGTACCTGTTGTAGTAGCGTAGTTTGCTGAAGGTATAATCATTTTCTGCTAACCTGAATCCTGCCTAATATAAAGTAGTTATGACACTGTTACAGCACTCGTCTATCTTGTGTCCATAGCATTGTTCGACTGAAGGTAGCATGCACTTTACTGCTGAAATCACCTCAGACCTGGGTGTTGAAATAAAGTTAGTGGTGGATTGTCACTTTAAAGCCTCTATCTGCGGGTGGGGGGATTAATTATCTTCAAACCCATGAGCCTGCTCTCATTAGTGGGCTCTTGTGGTAAAGTGTGTGTGTGTGCGTGTGTGTTTTAACTTTCGATAAGTGCGTGGGATGAGTGTATGCCCTAGGGGAATCCAGTGGCAGGTTAGTCTTTGTTGGGGTTTTATGCTTGCATGTCTTACGATGTTCCTAGTTTTTTGTTAAAGTGCCTCTCAGAAATTCTCTCTGTCATTGAATAAAGCTAGCAGTCTGTGATGGGTGTCTGTATGTAGGTTTTTAGGAGGCGGTAGGGGGTGACTTCTCCTGTCTATGGTATGCTATGAAGCCTTCATGAATATACCGTTTGTGTGTGAGAATCTATTACTTGCTGTGTGTCTAGGTGAGCCTTGCTGCAGACCCTTGATGACATTCTGTCTTGCTCCCACTCCCTCCCCCCATCTCCCAATCCCCCTTTTTCTGTTCCCCTGTCTCCAGGCCTTGCTCCAGACCCATGACGTGGTGGCCCATGAGGTGTACAGTGATGAGGCTCTGAGGGTCACGCCCCCGCCCACCTCGCCCTACCTGAACGGAGAATCTCCCGAGAGCACCAACGGGGACATGGACCTGGAGAACGTGACTCGAGTACGCCTGGTGCAGTTCCAGAAGAACACTGACGAACCTATGGTACGACACATACACACAAACACGTACACATGCACGGGCTATATACACACACATTGGGTAATTCGGGTTGACGTGCTCAGTGAGTAGATTTATTTACTAGTCTTGATGATCCAATGACGAAAGCTCCATATCATACAAAATATTAAAGTATATTTACCAAATATACATGGAGAATAGCCCAAAAGAAAAAAAGTCTCTATATCAGGCTTAACCTGTCCTATCTGAAGGGACACAGGTAGAGGGCAGGACTGTAGTCTCCCCTTGAGAAACCATATTGAAGCTATCTAGCAGGAGCTCAAACAGGTACATATAAGCATTTGGACTCTCTCAGGATCATGCAATTACACCCAATAAACTGGTTCTACAGTGTAAAAGGAAATGTCCACATGCATTCGTCTTAATCAGACTTAATGATTATTAATGATATTTAATCTCCTTTCACACCTGGAACAATAATTTTCTTGTATTCAACGTACTGACTCCAAAGTGTGGAGCGCGGGCCACGTAGCCTATTTCTATGCTCACTGAGGCTTTCACACTCCTATTACGCACAACCAGAATGAACGCGACATAGGACACAGACACACGGAACTCCGACATAACCCAGGAAATATGAACAAAGGAAACCATACATTGAATGAAATTAAACAGAAGTCTTGCGAACGTTCATGTGCACAATAAACTTGCTCAGTTGTGCACCGGGGCCTCCCACTCCTCTTTCTATTCTGGCTAGTGCCAGTTTGCACTGTTCTGTGAAGGGAGTAGTACACAGCGTTGTACGAGATCTTCAGTTTCTTGGCAATTTCTCCAATGGAATAGCCTTCATTTCTCAGAACAAGAATAGACTGACGAGATTCAGAAGAAAGTGCTTTGTTTCTGGCCATTTTGAGCCTGTAATCAGACCCCCAAATGCTGATGCTCCAGATACTCAATTAGTCTAAAGAAGGCCAGTTGTATTGCTTCTTTAATCAGAACAACAGTTTTCAGCTGTGCTAACATAATTGCAAATGGGTTTTCTAATGATCAGTTAGCCTTTTAAAATGATAAACTTGGATTAGCTAACACAATGTGCCATTGGAACACAGGAGTGATGGTTGCTGATAATAGGCCTCTGTATTCCTATGTAGATATTACATTTAAAAAATCTGCCATTTCCAGCTACAATAGTCATTTACAACATTAACAATGTCTACACTGTGTTTCTGATCAATGTGATGTTATTTTAATGGACCAAAAATGTGCTTTTCTTTCACAAACAAGGACATTTCTAAGTGACCCCAAACTTTTGTTTGTGTGTGTACAGCAAATCAATCTGTTCGCTAGCTTACCTGACCTGTGTTGATTGACAGTTTGCAATGAGAGGGCCAAGTGTGCGTTTCACTAGCCAATCTTTTGTTGAATTATACATTTATTTGCACAGGCGATTTTGAGACTACTGTCTCTGGCTGCGTGGAGAGTAATCCACGGATTCTGTGCCACAAATTTAGTGACAAAACATTACAAAATATGGCCAGAAAATTTCAAGTCGAGTCTTGAGGCTCCAAGTCCTAGTCAATTCTCAAGTTATTTTCTATCAAGTCGAGTCTCGAGTCATCAAATTTGTGACTCGAGTTCAAGTCATGTGACTTGAGTCCACAACTCTGCTAAACTCATGGACAATATGAACACATCTATAAACAATTAATACTATATATGAAAACCTTTTTAAGTTATTCAAGTATAAATGACCAAAGTTACCATATATTACCATATATTTTCTGTTCATTACCAAAATTACCGAAGATTCTGGTAACTTTGGTAAAATACCGGTAGCTTTGCAACCTTAGACACTGCAATTACGCGCTCAAACGCTAACTGTATTTATTATCCCGCACAGCAGTCCCACAAGCACAGTCATACACAGTCTGTTCTTACACACAGACATACACACACACACACACTATCGACTCTAGCTTTTTCTCCCTTCTCTTCCCTGTCTGTGTGAGATCAGCCTAGCGCCTCAGTCCCTGAACCTGAGCTTAACCCTAAACGACCTTTCTATGACCTCAATGTTTGCTGACCTCTGACCCCTGTCCTCTCTCTCCAGGGCATCACGCTGAAGATGAACGATCTGAACCACTGTATCGTAGCCAGGATAATGCATGGAGGAATGATCCACAGACAAGGTAGCCAGCCATCTCTTTCTATTACACTAGCAGCTATTCTCATTATTACTGGTTATCAGACTATGCTATTATACATTATTACTGCATATTATCACACACACTGTTCAGAACGTCTCCCCAATATGTGCACGTAGCAGGGGATATCTGGACATTACGTTAGAGCTGGGACGGTAAACCGAAAATAATGGACACCAAACTGACCACTTATCGTGAACATTTCGCTGATATCGGTCATCACGATAAATAACCTATAGGGCCCTATTAGAAGAATGTGTTTACATGAAATAAATTTGCTAATATGGGGATTGTTAATGGGACAATTGATAGTGTGACCAGAGAGGTTCCGATCTATGCAGTAGCGAGGTGTGGCGTAAACAGAGGAAGAGTCGTCTTTTTTAAATTGCAAAAATAAAAATGATCTATTTACTGTTCACAGAATGGCACTCGGCCGGTTCAAGAAAGGGGAAACAAAATCCTAGCTTGGTTTAGAGCACTTCACTTATATACCAAAGAGTCTTTCGATAACAAATTAAATACTCTTTTGTGACTAGGCTTGGCTTTGGCTCTTCGCTACGGGCATTATTCATGCATGTTATTCGTCTCTTAATCCGTTCTTTGTCTCTCAATGTCGTCTCAATGTTTCCTTTTCTAGTTCTATATTTCTCCTTGTTTCTTTGTCCATGTGTTTCTCTCCTCCCACGTCTCCCTTGTTTCCCTTTTGTCCGTGCGTAATTGCCCTGTGCCTTTTTTAGTAAGGGGTGTGTTTGGGGAGTTCTGTGACGTCGGCCAGGATTCCCCCCACCCCTCTGACTCCCATTGATCCCTACCCCTCGGGATGGTTCACAAAACCTACAACATTCAAAGTAGTAGTTTTAAGGGTGATATAAAAAAACAACTGTGGTGCACATTAATGTTATAAGCGTATCATTCAATTTATCGTTATCGCGGTAATTCAGTCAATTTATTGTGATATGTTTTTTTTGTCCATATTGCCCAGCTATACATTGCATTGTCCTGATACTGAAGCATTGGCACCAGTCTACCTTACATACACCTCACACACACACATACAGTTGAAGTCGGTAGTTTACATACACCTTAGCCAAATACATTTCAACTCAGTTTTTCACAATTCCTGACATTTAGTACAGAGTAAATAATCACTGTCTTAGGTCAGTTAGGATCACCACTTTATTTTAAGAATGTGAAATGTCAGAATAATAGTAGAGAGAATGATTTATTTCAGCTTTTATTTATTTTGTCACATTCCCAGTGGGTCAGAAGTTTACATACACTCAATTAGTATTTGGTATCATTGCCTTTAAATTGTTTAACTGCGGTCAGACGTTTCGGGTAGACTTCCACAAGCTTCCCACAATAAGTTGGGAGAATGTTGGCCCAATCCTCCTGACAGAGCTGGTGTAACTGAGTCAGGTTTGTAGGCCTCCTTGCTCACATATGCTTTTTCAGTTCTGCCCACAAATTTTCTATGGGATTGAGGTCAGGGCTTTGTGATGGCCACTCCAATACCTTGACTTTGTTGTCCTTAAGCCATTTTGCCACAACTTTGGAAGTATGCTTGGGGTCCATGTCCATTTGGAAGACCCATTTGCGACCAAGCTTTAACTTCCTGACTGATGTCTTGAGATGTTGCTTCAATATATCCACGTAATTCTCCTGCCTCATGATGCCATCTATTTTGTGAAGTGCACCAGACCCTCCTGCAACAAAGCACCCCCACAACATGATGCTGCCACCCCCATGCTTCACAGTTGGGATGGTGTTCTTCGGCTTGCAAGCATCCTCCTTTTTCCTCCAAACATAACAATGGTCATTATGGCCAAACCGTTCTATTTTTGTTTCATCAGAACAGAGGACATTTCTCCAAAAAGTACGATCTTTGTCTCCATATGCAGTTGTAAACCGTAGTCTGGCTTTTTTATGGCGGCTTTGGAGCAGTGGCTTCTTCTTTGCTGAACGGCCTTTCAGGTTATGTCGATATAGGACTTGTTTTACTGTGGATATAGATACTTTTGTACTTGTTTCCTCCAGCATCTTCACAAGGTCCTTTGCTGTTGTTCTGGGATTGATTTGCACTTTTCGCACCAAAGTACGTTCATCTCTAGGAGACAGAACGCGTCTCCTTCCTGAGCGGTATGACAGCTGCATGGTCCCATGGTGTTTATACTTGTGTACTATTGTTTGTACAGATGAACGTGGTACCTTCAGGTGTTTGGAAATTGCTCCCAAGGATGAACCAGACTTGTGGAGGTCTACATTTTTTTCTGAGGTCTTGGCAGATTCATTTTTATTTTCCCATGATATCAAGCAAAGAGGCACTGAGTTTGAAGGCAGGCCTTGAAATACATCCACAGGTACACCTCCAATTGACTCAAATGATGTCAATTAGCCTATCAGAAGCTTCTAAAGCCATGACATCATTTTCTGGAATTTTCCAAACTGTTTAAAGGCACAGTCAACTTAGTGTATGTAAACTTCTCACCCACTGGAATTGTAATACAGTGAATTATAAGTGAAATAATCTGTCTGTAAACAATTGTTGGAAAAATGACTTGTGTCATGCACAAAGTAGATGTCCTAACCGACTTGCCAAAACTATAGTTTGTTAACAACAAATTTGTGGAGTGGTTGAAAAATGAGTTTCAATGATTCCAACCTAAGTGTATGTAAACTTCCGACTTCAACTGTACCTCACAAACACGTTATACACCGGTAGGAAACAAGCCAGGTCCGTATCAAACACTCGCTGAGAGCAGTTATCCCCTCCAGGTCTCTAGACCTACAGACGGGAGTTAGTGTGGGTTTTCATTATCAGCTCTGTACAAAAAAAATCCACATATCATAAAGGGTTAGTTGGAAGTAGTGTCACTGGAGCTGTTCCAGGTCATCTTTATGTCGGTCTCTGTGGATTGCGGGATCATACTAATGTGGCTCTTGAGAAGTCAAACACTTCTCCAGACTTTGTGAAATCTGGGCCTACTGTGCATTTGGAAGTATTCAGACCACTTGACTTTTTCCACATTTTATTACATTAGTCTCATTCTAAAATTGATTAAATTGTTTTATTCCCTCATCATTCTACACACAGTAGCCCATAACTACAATGCCAAAACAAGTTTTTAGACATTTTTGCAAATTTGTTAAAAATAAAAAGCTGAAATATCACATTTACATAAGTATTCAGACTCTTTACTCAGTACTTTGTTGAAGCACCTTTGGCAGCAATTAGAGCCTCGAGTCTTCTTGGGTATGATGCTACAACCTAGGCACAACTGTATTTGGGGAGTTTCTCCAATTCCTCTCTGCAGAGCCTCTCAAGCTTGCTGCACAGCTATTTTCAGGTCTCTCCAGAGATGTTCGATCGGGTTGAAGTCCGGGCTCTCACTGGGCCACTCAAGACATTCAGAGACTTGTCCCGAAGCCACTCTTGTGTTGTCTTGGCTGTGTGCTTAGGGTCATTGTCCTGTTGGAAGGATCTCTCTGTACTTTGCTTTGTTTATCTTTGCCTCGATCCTGACTAGTCTCCCAGTCCATGCCGCTAAAAAACATCCCCACAGCATGATGCTGCCACCACCATGCTTCACCGTAGGGATGGTGCCAGGTTTCCTCCAGATGTGACGCTTGGCATTCAGGCCAAAGAGTTCAATCTTGGTTTCATCAGACCAGAGAATCTTGAGGTGCCTTTTGGCAAACTCCAAGTGGGCTGTCATGTGCCTTTTACTGAGAAGTGGCTTCTGTCTGGCCATTCAACCATAAAGGCCTGATTAGTGGAGTGCTGCAGGGATTGTTGTCCTTCTGGAATATCCTCCCATCTCCACGGAGGAACTCTGGAGCTCTTTCAGAGTGACCATTGGGTTCTTGGTCACCTCCCTGACCAAGGCCCTTCGCCCCGATTGCTCAGTTTGGCCTGGCGGACAGCTCTAGGAAGAATATTGGTGGTTCCAAACTTCTTCCATTTAAGAATGATGAGGTAAAGGGTCCGAATACTTATGTAAATAAGGTATTTCAGTTGTTTTTTATACATTTGCAAAAATGTCTAAGCCTGTTTTTGCTTTGTCATTATGGGGTATTGTGTTTAGATTGCTGAAAAAATATATATTTAATCAATTTTAGAATAAGGATGTAACATAACAACATGTGGAAAAAGTCAAGGGGTCTGAATACTTTCCAAAGGCACTGTATACAGTCGTGGCCAAAAGTTTTGAGAATGACACAAATATAAATGTTCACAAAGTTTGCTGCTTCAGTGTCTTTAGATATTTTTGTCAGATGTTACTATGGAATAATGAAGTATAATTACAAGCATGTATAATTACAAGTGTCAAAGGCTTTTATTGACAATCACATGAAGTTGATGCAAAGAGTCAATATTTGCAGTGTTGACCCTTCTTTTTCAAGACCTCTGCAATCCGCCCTGGCATGCTGTCAATTAACTTCTGGGCCACATCCTGACTGATGGCAGCCCATTCTTGCATAATCGATGCTTGGAGTTTGTCAGAATTTGTGGGGTTTTGTTTGTCCACCCGCATCTTGAGGATTGACAACCAGTTCTCAATGGGATTAAGGTCTGGGGAGATTCCTGGCCATGGACCCAAAATATCGATGTTTTGTTCCCCGATCCACTTAGTTATCACTTTTGCCTTATGGCAAGGTGCTCCATCATGCTGGAAAAGGCATTGTTCGTCACCAAACTGTTCCTGGATGGTTGGGAGAAGTTGCTCTCGGAGGATGTGTTGGTACCATTCTTTATTCATGGCTGTGTTCTTAGGCAAAATTGTGAGTGAGCCCACTCCCTCGGCTGAGAAGCAACCCCACACATGAATGGTCTCAAGATACTTTACTGTTGGCATGACACAGGACTGATGGTAGCGCTCACCTTGTCTTCTCCGGACAAGCTTTTTTCCGGATGCCCCAAACAATCGGAAAGGGGATTCATCAGAGGAAATTACTTTACCCCAGTCCTCAGCAGTCCAATCCCTGTACCTTTTGCAGAATATCAGTCTGTCCCTGATGTTTTTCCTGGAGAGAAGTGGCTTCTTTGTTGCCCTTCTTGACACCAGGCCATCCTCCAAAAGTCTTCGCCTCACTGTGCGTGCAGATGCACTCACACCTGCCTGCTGCCATTCCTGAGCAAGCTCTGTACTGGTGGTGCCCCGATCCTGCAGCTGAATCAACTTTAGGAGATGGTCCTGGCGCTTGCTGGACTTTCTTGGGCGCCCTGAAGCCTTCTTCACAACAATTGAACCGCTCTCCTTGAAGTTCTTGAAGATCCGATAAATGGTTGATTAGGTGCAATCTTACTGGCAGCAATATCCTTGCCTGTGAAGCCCTTTTTGTGCAAAGCAATGATGACGGCACGTGTTTCCTTGCATGTAACCATGGTTGACAGAGGAAGATCAATGATTCCAAGCACCACCCTCCTTTTGAAGCTTCCAGTTTGTTATTCGAACTCAATCAGCATGACAGAGTGATCTCCAGCCTTGTCCTCGTCAACACTCACACCTGTGTTAACTTCTCTGGGATATGTGGGACGGTAGCGTCCCACTTGGCCAAAAGCCAGAAAAATGTAGCACGCCAAATTCAAATATATTACTATAAAAATCAATCTTTCATGAAATCACACATGAAAGACACCAAATTAAAGCTACACATGTTGTGAATCCAGCCAACATGTCTGATTTCAAAAAGGATTTACGGCGAAAGCACACCAAACGATTATTTTAGCTCAGTACATAGCCACAGAAAAACACAGCCATTTTCCCAGCAAAAGATAGTAGTCACAAAAAGCAGAAATAGAGATAAAATGAATCACTAACCTTTGATGATCTTCATCAGATGACACTCATAGGACATCATGTTACACAATACATTTATGTTTTGTTTGATAATGTGCATATTTATATACACAAATCTCGGTTTACATTGGCGCCATGTTCAGAAATGCCTCCAAAATATCCGGAGAAATTGCAGAGAGCCACGTCAAATAACAGAAATACTCATCATAAACTTGGATGAAAGATACATGTTTTACATATAATTAAAGATACACTTGTTCTTAATGCAACCGCTGTGTCAGATTTAAAAAAAACTTTGCCTAAAAAGCACACCATGCAATAATCTGAGACGGCGCTCAAACATAACAACATTTCTCCTCCATGTTGGAGTCAACAGAAATACGAAATTACATCATAAATATTCCCTTACCTTTGATCATCTTCATCAGAATGCACTTCCAGGAATCCTAGTTCCACAACAAATCGTTGTTTTGTTCGATAATGTCCATTACTTATGTCTAAGTAGCTACTTTTGCTAGCATGTTTAGTGCACATGTCCAAACGCTCGCGCAAATGCAGGCAAACTCGGACGAAAACTAAAAAAAGTTATATAACAGGTTAAATAAACTGGTCAAATTAAGTAGAGAATCAATCTTCAGGATGTTGTTATCATATATATCCAATAACGTTCCAACCAGAGCATTCCTTCATGTCTGTAGAAGTTATGGAACGCAAGGCGATATCATGAGGAAAGCGTGTGACCAGGAACTGGAAATCTGCCAGACCACTGACTCATTCCCCTCCCATCAGGCCCCACAACACAGCATAAGCTTCATTCCACGTTCTACAGACTGTTGACATCTAGTGGAAGGCGTAGGAAGTGCAAACAGATCCATATCTTACAGGGAATTGAATCGGCGATGAGTTGAACATTGACCAGTCTCAGAATTCTCACTTCCTGTTTGGATTCTTTCTCAGGTTTTTGCCTGCCATATGAGTTCTGTTATACTCACAGACATCATTCAAACAGTTTTAGAAACTTCAGAGTGTTTTATATCCAATAGTAATAATAATATGCATATATTAGCCTCTGGGACAGAGTAGGAGGCAGTTCACTATGGGCATGCAATTCATCCAAAAGTGAAATGCTGCCCCCTATCATAAAGAAGTTAACGAGAGAATCACTGACATGATGTCAGCTGGTCCTTTTGTGGCAGGGTTGAAATGCAATGGAAATGTTTTTGGGGGATTCCGTTCATTTGCATGGCAAAGAGGGACTTTGCAATTCATCTGATCACTCTTCATAACATTCTGGAGTATATGCAAATTCCCATCATACAAACTGAGGCTGCAGACTTTGTGAAAATTAATATTTGTGTCATCTTCAAAACTTTTGGCCACGACTGTATTCAGAGTACATGTAGGAGTGCTGATATAGGAAAAGTTCTGCCTTTTTAGATAATAATAAATAAGAATATATGGACAGTGGGAACCTGATCCTAGATCAGCACTCTGAGACGCATTATGAATATTGCAATAAGGACAAACTGGAACAAAAACTGTCTGCCGTGTGTGTTGTAGGAACACTGCATGTAGGAGATGAGATCAGAGAGATCAACAGCATCAGTGTGGCCAACCAGACCGTAGAGCAACTACAGAGGATGTTGGTGAGTGGACATTGTGTGTGTACGTGTGTGTGCTGCGTGCATGTGTACTTAAATGCTGAGTATGTGTGTTTGTGTCCACAGAAAGAGATGCGAGGCAGCATCACCTTTAAGATAGTGCCAAGCTACCGGACACAAGGATCCTCCTGTGAGGTAACGCACCGCCATTTCCCCCTCCCTTCTCTCCTTACCCACATCCTCTGTTGATGTTGTGAATGTTTAAATTCCTGACCCTTTGACTAACCAACCGCCTGCCTGGTGGCTGTGTGTGTGTGTGTTAACGCTTTCTCTCGGGTGAGGTTCTGTGTGCTCTACTGTGTTCTGCTCAAGGCTGGGTCAGACGTGCTGCACACCAATTTCACAACCAAGATACCGGAACCCCCCATAATGCCCCCCACCCTGACCCCTGAACCCTGGAACTCTGTGATCTGGCACCGACCACACACACACACAGACCCCACACCGCTGGCCAGTCAGTCACACAGAGACCAGAATTCCCTGTTGATACTCTGTAATGCCAAGTGGGAGCTAGTGATGATTTAGCCTGGCAAATAACATTCCAGCCTGACCTTCATGAGCCAGTCTTTGTGAGTCTACTGCCCCTCTGTGGCGAGATAGGAATGTGCAGGGATCATTGCTATTACGAATAGTAAGTAGGATAATCATGTTGATTTGATTGCACAGTCTATGAGCTCATTGAAGACATTGATGACGGTAATTTGGACTTGTTTATTGTGGAGTGTGAAATGTGATTTTTGTTGTATTGGTGTTACTAGATAGTAACTAGATTGTGTAACCCCATCTCTAATGTAAGGCTGTTTTCGATGTGTAGTACTTGTGACCCCCCACTCCTCTCCTGAAATAGCAACAGTTGTTATGTTATGGTGGCTTTGGCGTCTGTCTGTCTGTCTCTGTCTGTCTGTCTGTCTGTCTGTCTGTCTGTCTGTCTGTCTGTCTGTCTGTCTGTCTGTCTGTCTGTCTGTCTGTCTGTCTGTCTATGCAGTAGGCATAGTTATGACGTGTGTGTGTGTATGTGTGTGTGTGTGTGTGTGTGTGTGTGTGTGTGTGCACGCGCAGAGGCCTCATGCCCATAGGGGGCACAAGGGCACGTGCTCCCTCAGATTTGTTCTGTTTTTAAATTTTTTTGACAAAATTAATTACTAAATTAAATTTTAAGGCTAAGTTTTATCATAATTTTTTATCAAAAAGTTGTATTTTGCGGCGAGGGCACACTACTGTATTTTGCGGAGGGGGCACACTACTGTGTTTTGCGGAGGGGGCACACTACTGTGTTTTGCGGAGGGGGCACACTACTGTGTTTTGCGGAGGGGGCACACTACTGTGTTTTGCGGAGGGGGCACACTACTGTGTTTTGCGGAGGGGGCACACTACTGTGTTTTGCGGAGGGGGCACACTACTGTGTTTTACGGAGGGGGCACACTACTGTGTTTTACGGAGGGGGCACACTACTGTGTTTTACGGAGGGGGCACACTACTGTGTTTTACGGAGGGGGCACACTACTGTGTTTTACGGAGGGGGCACACTACTGTGTTTTACGGAGGGGGCACACTACTGTGTTTTACAGAGGGGGCACACTACTGTATTTTACAGAGGGGACACACTGACTACTGTGTTTTGCGGAGAGGGCACACTGACTACTGTATTTTACAGAGGGGGCACACTGACTACAAGACCAGGCAAGCAGAGTACCCTCCTAGTGCTGTTGCGGTGACTGTATTACCACCACACCGGCAGTCATGAGTCATGACCGCAGAAAAATTCCACCTGACGTAATCTCCTTTTATATCCTCTGGACATGCCTTTGTAGTACCCAACTAGCTAACTACCATCAGGTCCTAATGGCCTGGTACTCAGGGCTCTATTCTTCCTCTAACCACTCTGACATCAATGCAAATGCCATTGAAAATCACATCAAACACTTATCAAAACAGTAGGCATATCATACTTTTAAAACTCACCTCACTGTGATGATAAAATTTAAGAAAGAACTTCAACAGCAGGTTGAAACAGTGTAAAACATGGTTGTTGTGGATGTTGTTTCAAAGCCTAACACAACGAAATGGACAGAGCTTTCTAAGGGGATGAGGATGATTCATTCAAACCGCTAATGAGCCCAAGCCCCCCCCCCCAAAAAAACGGAATTAAAATTGTGATTGTGCTGTTATACAATACATAGCATACTACCTGATATTAGGCATGGCATAAAAACCTAAAACAAAATGTATTTAAGATGTGGTACATAATTGGTCTAGCCTATACTTCAACATTTTTTAAATTCAAGTAATCGCCGTTGAGTGTGGGCTGTATAATTATTCATACTGGATAGACTGGTTACCTTATGCTGTATCACATCCGGCCATGATTGGGAGTCCCAAAGGGAGGCGCACAATTGGCCCAGCGCCCTCCGGGGTAGGTCGTCATTGTAAATAAGAATTTGTTCTTAACCTATCTCTGACTTGCCTAGTTAAATCAAATAAAATGAATATGCTACGCTACAAAATGTCTATCCATGAGTCTGGGAGAGAACGTATAGCCCTAGGCGATGCTGTTGGTTCATTGATTGTGCAGGGCGGCTTACAGTTAGCCTACAATTATAGTACATTTGTATTTGATTTTGAATAGGCTAGTAATAGGTAAAAAAAAATAGTATTTTCAGAGTTAAGTGAGTGACACATTACATTCAGCTATACAGACTATCACCACCATGCGTTTCCATCTCCTCTCTCTCCTTTACCTTGGTTAAACCCTAACCCGGACGACGCTGGGCCAATTGTGCGCCGCCCTATGGGACTCCCAATCACGGCCGATTGTGATACAGCCTGGAATCGAACCTGGGTCTGTAGTGACGCCTCTAGCACTGAGATTCAGTGCCTTAGACCACTGGGTCACTCGGGAGCCCACTCGGGTAGCTGAAGGAACAAGGTTGGAGAGCCCATGGCACACAGAGTTTGGGCGGAATATCATCTGTCGGACAGCGAGCGCATGCTCCTCAAACAGTGGTTGATGTGTGGAGTGAAACAAGTGTTATATTTATACAGGGCGTTCAGAAAGTATTCAGACCCCTTGACTTTATCCACGTTTTGTTACGTTACAGCCCTATTCTAAAATTGATTCAATTGTTTTTTTTCTTCATTAATATAAACACAATAACCCATAATGACAAAGCAAAAACAGGTTTTCGAAAATAAAATGTATGTATTTAATCCATTTTAGAATTAGGCTGTAGTGTGACAAAATGTGGAAATGGGGAAGGGGTCTGAATACTTTCCGAATGCACTGTATATGTTTTGATTTTCTAAGACGTTCTAAGGTTTGTATCATTCACAACTAAAGTTGCTAAAAAACTCAAAATCTAGCATATAGGACCTGTTTCAAATGATCACTTTTATGCTCAACATAGCCACTTTATATGTGCACTCGCTTAAAAATAACAAAAAATATGTTTTATTCAGCTAAGTTCAATTATATTCTTCTTACTAAAATCAGATATAATCAAAAATGATAATCAACTAAATGAACAAGCCTAGGCCCATGCCATTTCCACAGAGTTGGGTATGGCTGCCTTTTCCTGTTACGCTCCTTGCCTATGGAATAGCCTGCAGACTAAACTTAAACTTGAGACTCTTGTCCCCCTTGCCCATTTGAAATATTTATTGGAGGATTTTTATTTTTGTATTGCTTGTAACTGTTTCGGGTAATGCAAGTACTTGTAGGGGAATAACCTATGTGTAAATGTAATCTGCTGCTGTATTTTTTTTGTGTTATCTGTGATCTTTTTGTTTGTCTTGTGTAGTTTCTTAATCATTGTACCTAAACTGTATGTGTAAACATGTATACGCAGGGCCCAGCTGTAAAAGAGACCTTGGTCTCAGTCTGTGTTCCTTGTTGAAATAAAGGTATAATAATAGCATGGCGCATAGCCAGGTAACATACAGTAGGCCAACTTATATTCTGTTCTTCTGAAATACATTCTCTTCATATCATAATGTCTCTTAAGACCTGAATAAAACACATCATGGATTTATTGTGATGTTGTAAATTAAATTGGTTTATTAGACTTTTTTTAAATGTAGATGTTCCAAAGGCGTGCATCAGCGGCTTGTATGCATGGAGCCCTGGAGATGCTAAACCTGTTTATGTTAATTAAAGGTCAATTACTGTGAGACACGCAGTCTTTTATGTGACAATAACCGTCTGACAAAATGTCATGACTGCCACAGCCCTACCCCAAGTTAGAGTAGCTTGTCAAACTATCTTAGCTGGCATGCCTGCTGGAAAATTGCTTTACTTCTTGGGTTATGACACTATATACCAGTGTGGTAGGGATGTAAAGGTTCATTGATACACATTGGTCCCCATTTAAAATGTTTAAGAGAAAAGTGCTACGGTCCGTGGACGCCAGACCGATCCAAATGTAGCATGCATCGGTCAGAAAATCAATTCAAACGGTATGAATCGTCGGGGCACAAATATTACATTATTTTTACCTTCCGGAAACACCTAATCTTTTGTGACAACTGATGCGTCCTCTCTCCTTCAGTGTCGAAATGCATTTTTTGACAGTCATTGCTCTACAAGTCATTTTCCATGCCAAACAATCCCAGGCAATATCAGTAGCCTAGTCAAACTGCTCACTGTGCCCAGCTTCGCACGCTGACCAACGAGCTGTTCCTGATGTTGCACATCTGCACGACAACTTCAGCATTCAAATGCTAAAATGGCTAGTGTGATATTAGGCTTTATTAGTCGAAGTTCAGGTTCACCATCAGCAATAGTTTTGGTAGTTTTGCTTGATAATTTCACAACGAGGACAGCAATCACTTTTACAATGGCCAAAATCATTTGATTTTGATATTCAAAGTTGTTCTTTGAGTATCAGGTTACATCCCCCCAAGTCTGATTGTGGTAGTGGGTTGATGCCGAGTCTTTCTCATGGTTCAGCTCAGGTGTCTACATAGTACATGCACCTTAGACATGCATCATTTAGTCTACTACACCTGTTGTTTATGAAGCACGTGTCAAATATTTTTCGTTTATTTTAAACTCCTAAGGCATAACAGTTCTTAAAGAGTCAGTGTACATCATTAATTAACGTGACAATTGAACAGGTAAAGAGGTGACCTATGCAGAAAAATATACCTGCTAAATCTGGACCACCCCCTTATCCTCACGTACTTCTTGTCCCGTCTAAAATAATGGGTGCATGAAGCCCCTGTGCGCGCACGCGTAGGTTTGTGAGTGTGTGTTTGACCTGTGTGTCTTGTTACAGAGAGAGTCCCCCTCCACCTCCAGGCAATCCCCTGCCAATGGCACTGGTCACTCCAGTGTTAACAGTTCTATCTTGGTAAGGACCCCAACCCCTAAACACCCAACCAAACATCGAAACTGTCCCCTTCTCCCTCAAGTCGACCACCCCAGACCTTTCACTCTCTCCCCCAGCTGTTGTCTGTTATCATTGTACTCTATATGTTTTTTCAGTTTGATGAACCCCCTCTCCCATATTTTATGTATTTTTCTTTTCAGTTGTATATCACATTAAGTTATGATGCTCGTTGTTCAGACCAACCTTTGACTATAGCCACATTTCCGATATCTCTGTTTACAAATTGGTGTGCTGTAAAACGCTGCCATGTGCTGTAAAAATGCTGCTGTGTGCTGTGCCTTTCATCTGACAGCCTTTTAGTATGCAGAGGAACTGGGAATCCTCAGTCAGTCACAGAAAAGGCTCAGGTCCTTTACAACTCTGTTCCTATACAACTACCTCCAACCTTATCCACTGCTAGACCTACTTACCTAACTACCTACTCACTCACGTACTTACCTACCTACTTCTTACTTACCTACCTATTTATGAACCTACCTCTTACCTACTTTCTTACTTACTTACTTACCTACCTACCTACTTACGAACCTACCTCTTACCTATCTAACTACGAACTTACCTACCTACTAGCTGTAGACCTTGGTATTGAAGCTGCTTTGCTTGCTTTCTGCTTCCTCTCTCTTTGAGAGTGTGAGAGAGAGAGACTGCCGATGCTCTTCTCGAACACTCATCAAAGTGTAACTCTGTTTGACTGTCCCCTCTCTCTGTTTAAAACGTTGACAGGAGTGGAGGGAATGTTCATGTCTGTGTGTTGTTGTGTTCCGTATACAGTGTTATGGTTGTCTACATGCCTGTCTCTGGAGTAAACTCTCTCTCTGTCACTGGTGGGCTTTTCTCTACAGGATCTGCCGTCTACCATCCAACCCAAGGGTCGACAGGTGAATACCAGTGCTCTCTACCCCGTAAAACAAACACACACATACACACACTGAACTGTAACTCACAACCCCTCCATCCCTTCCCTAACATTTAACTTCTACACCTCTGTGTGTGTGTGTGCATGTGTCGTGCGTGTGTGCGTAAGTAAGCATTTGTGCACACGCGCAGTGTGCTTGCGAGTTCACATACTCACCAGCCCCCCAGCCGCCCTCCATTGACTAATTGCCCAGATCAACCCATATGAGTACACTCCGTTCACTTACAATGTTGTTAATATTCTGTGGCTACAGATCTCCAAGCTGAACCGGCATGTGTTTAGAGCAGGATAGTGCCTGCTGTGTCGGAGTCTGGCGTAGTGGTTAGCCCACCAGACTCCGGACCACATATACACCCGGCGACATGGGTACGAATCCTGTCTAAGCCCTTTATCTCTGTCTCCCTCTGTATCTGTCTACATTCCAACTTTCACTGTCTGTAAAACAATAAAATACCCCCCAAAACATATATTTTTAAAGAATAGTGTCTGTTAGACTGAATAGTGGAAAATATGTAGAACTACTGTAAGCTATGACCTCTCCCGAAGACTACTGGATATTGGCCTCAATCCAAAACACATTAGACTCCGAATCTGCTCCAGCTGCTCAGACATGTGACCTAAAAAGAGCACAGGCTGAATTCAAATTGATTCAATCCGATCCGATGCTTTTTGCCGAGTTATTATTAAGATTTTTAAAGATTCCACCTGGTCCCATAACTCTGAGTTGAACTCCCCTGTGCTAGAGAAAATGTTCTGTCTGGAAAGGCTGATACATTTGAATGAAACTAGACTTCAAATATACAGGCAGGTCCATAATTATTGTCACTCTTGATAAAGATACAGCTATTTTTCCCTAAATCAGTTATCTCATATTCTATTCACATTCTGTTCATATTCTCCTGGATATTATTTTACCTTCCAATTAAATCATAATATAGTCACATGGAGTGAGTTGTCCATCAGTCTGTCTGTCCATGGTCTATGTCCAGCCTTGATAAAATAAGCCAGAGCTTCAGACATCCAGTACTACCCCCCCACCCTGGTTCCTCTCGCTCCCCAGCTCCCCTGCCTAGCCCAGGGACTCAGTGGCGTGTCACCAACACCCAGATCCTCCCCTTAAGACATAACAGATTGTGATTGGGCATTCCAAAATCAGATCATTTAGTAGACTGGTGATCACCAGCCCTGGTCCTTGATGGCTATAGGGTAGTACAGGCTTTTGTTCCAGCCCAGCAATAACACCCCTGACTCTACTTATCAAGGTGTCTATGATTATTGTTGATGGCTAGTAGATATAGTACATGCTGGTTTGGGATTAAAGTCTGCTCACCCTGTGGGCCTATAGGACGATAGCTGGTGACTAACTGTGTAACTCAAGAGTATATACCCAGTTAGTAAGGATAAGTACAATCCTAGCTGTAAACTAAGGACAGAGGCATTGTTAAAACAGTGGTCATAACCCTCCATCACCCTCTATTGTTGTCTTTGTGAACCCCAAACCAAAAGAAACACCATCACTGTCTGTCTGTGTAGACTCAAACACCCATCCTAAACCCATATACCAACAGAAACCCAACAAATAACTTGACTTTAGCTTAATCTAATAAATTTAAGCAAAGGCTGAACCTAACCAAGGATAGTGACATTGCATACATGCAGTGTGTAGATTCCACCGGTAGAGGCCGCCCACAGTAGCACTGTCTCACAGAGACATGGCTGCAGTTACAGCACTGAACTGCACAGTCACACATTAAACAGCATTACACAGTCATTCTCTACTCAGATAACTAAGATGCATGCATAGGCGGGATTGGACAGTTTTTTGTTGGGGGGGGGGGGGGGGGGGGGGGTACTGACCCCCCCAAGCCTCCTATAATCTCGCCCATCACTATGTGACATAATCATCAAATATGGCCATTATGTTTGAAACCCATAACATAGATCACTGATCTGACAGTGTTGGATAGGTTAAAGCTCTTCCATGTCTTTCACCAATCCAGTCATTTCAGATCTTTTAAAATCAAGCCAGGAAGAAGGAAGAAATGCGTGTTAAAAAGCATTCCAACGGACCTGTCTCGTCGTCATAACCAGGGTTGGGGTCAATTCCATTTCAACTCCTTTCAGGGGATGAATTGAACTTTTTATTTGTGAATTGTACAATTCTCATCGACAGCAATAGCCTATTCATGAAATGAAAACTTCAATTCATCGCAATGAACTGAAGTAAAGTCGAGTTGATCTCCAACACTGAAGTGGCATCATCCATGTCAATCCCCTCCCATCACCATCACAAAAGTAGTTAACGCTTAACATTCTCCATCTCCCCCGCACTCTGCTCACCATACTGTGTGTGTAGACACTCCGTAGTCATTTTACTGCATGATGTGTGTGATGCTTTCACATCCTAGATGGTCGTACCCAGACCTCCAATCAAGGATAAAATGTCCATCAAGGTAAGATATAATGTAGCCTCCATAGTGCTAAACCATAGAGATAAAAACAGCAGACATCCTAGGAAATGTTTATCTCTATGGCTAAACCATAGATATTCCTTTTAGATGACTGTAATAGCAATAGTTTGTAACCAAAACACCATCCCGTACAGTGCAATCTAACTTAGACTCAGACCACTAAAACTACAATGCAAAACCATAGTGTTTGGATTGTTGTAAAAAGTCTAGTCAAACTGTATTCAAAATGCATTATCATAAGGTCTCAATACAATTCTCTGAGAAAATGAATGAAATCAACATATTGCCTCATACATCTTACTTTATCAGACAAGAATGGTAGCACAAGACTGGTAGTCAGGTCGTAAAGGTATGCTAAATAAGTCAGTGATACAGAAAATGTAGATTGTGATTTAACAAGACCTATGGCGGATTCTAAAGAGAAAACCCTGTGTTAACGATCCCTGTGCCATTTACAGTGCCTTCAGAAAGTATTCATACCCCTTGACTTATTCCACATTTTGTTGTGTTACAGCCTGAATTCAAAATGGATTAAATTGATTTCTTACCAATCTACGCACAATACCCCATAATGACAAATGAAAATATGTTTTTAGAAATTTTTGCAAATGTATTGAAAGTTAAATACAGAAATATCTCATTTACATGAGTATTCACAATACTTTGTAGAAGCACCTTTGGCAGCGATTACAGCTGTGAGTCTTTCTGCTTCCCACACCTGGATTGTACAACATTTGGCCATTTATTATTTTCAAAAATCATCAAATTGGTTGTTGATCATTGCTAGACAACCATTTTCAGATCTTGCCATACATTTTCAAGTAGATTTTTATCAAAACTGTAACTCGGGAACATTCACTGTCTTCTTGGTAAGCAACTCCAGTGTAGATTTGGCTACAAGGTGAATGTTGTAACGGGCTTCCTCCTCCTCTTCATACGAAGAGGAGGAGTAGTGATTCGACCAAACTGCAGCGGGTTGTGAATACATAATGATTTAATAAACAAAACTGAAGAACACGACGAACACTTGAATAATTACAAAACAAATAAACGAATGTAGACAGACCTGGACACGAACTTACATACAACGTGAAGAACGCATGAACCAGGAAACAGACTACATAAAACGAACGAACAAACAAAAACCGGAACAGTCCCGTGTGGCGTAACATACAGACACTGACACAGGAGACAATCACCCACAAACAAACAGTGAGAACAACCTACCTTAATATGACTCTCAATCAGAGGAAACGTCAAACACCTGCCTCTAATTGAGAGCCATACCAGGCAACCCAAAACCAACATAGAAACAGAAAACATAGACTGCCCACCCAAAACTCACGCCCTGACCATCAAACACATACAAAACAACAGAAAACAGGTCAGGAACGTGACAGAACCCCCCCCTCAAGGTGCGAACTCCGGGCGCACCCCTAAAACTCAAGGGGAGGGTCTGGGTGGGCATCTGTCCGCGGTGGCGGCTCCGGCGGTGGACGAGGACACCACTCCACCACTGTCTTTGTCCCCCTCCTTAGCGTCCTTTGAGTGGCGACCCTCGCCCCCGACCATGGTCCAGGAACCTTCACTAAGGCCCCCCCTACATAGAGGAGACAGCTCAGGACAGAGAGGTAGCTCAGGACAGAGAGGTAGCTCAGGACATAGAGGTAGCTCAGGACAGAGAGGTAGCTCAGGACAGAGAGGTAGCTCCGGACAGAGAGGTAGCCCCGGACAGAGAGGTAGCTCCGGACAGAGAGGTAGCTCCGGACAGAGGGACAACTCTGTACTACTGGCAGCTCCGGACTGGGTGGCAGCTCCGGACTGGGTGGCAGCTCCGGACTGGGTGGCAGCTCATGACTGGAGGGCAGCTCATGACTGGAGGGCAGCTCATGACTGGAGGGCAGCTCATGACTGGAGGGCAGCTCATGACTGTAGGGCAGCTCATGACTGTAGGGCAGCTCATGACTGTAGGGCAGCTCATGACTGTAGGGCAGCTCATGACCGTAGGGCAGCTCATGACCGTAGGGCAGCTCATGACCGTAGGGCAGCTCATGACTGTAGGGCAGCTCATGACCGTAGGGCAGCTCATGACTGTAAGGCAGCTCATGCAGCTCCTGACTGGCTGGCGGCTCTGGCAGCTCCTGACTGGCTGGCGGCTCTGGCAGTTCCTGACTGGCTGGCGGCTCTGGCAGCTCCTGACTGGCTGGCGGCTCTGGCAGCTCCTGACTGGCTGGCGGCTCTGGCAGCTCCTGACTGGCTGGCGGCTCTGGCAGCTCCTGACTGGCTGGCGGCTCTGGCAGCTCCTGACTGACGGACGGCTCTAGCGGCTCCTGACTGACGGACGGCTCTAATGGCTCGGGACAGACGGGCGGCTCTAATGGCTCGTGGCAGACGGATGGCTCAGAAGGCGCTGGGCAGACGGATGGCTCAGAAGGCGCTGGGCAGACGGATGGCTCAGAAGGCGCTGGGCAGACGGATGGCTCAGAAGGCGCTGGGCAGACGGATGGCTCAGAAGGCGCTGGGCAGACGGATGGCTCAGAAGGCGCTGGGCAGACGGATGACTCAGACGGCGCTGGGCAGACAGATGGCTCAGACGGCGCTGGGCAGACAGATGGCTCAGACGGCGCTGGGCAGACAGATGGCTCAGACGGCGCTGGGCAGACAGATGGCTCAGACGGAGCTGGGCAGACAGGCAGTGCAGAAGGCGTTGGGCAGACGGCCGACTCTGCCCTGCTGAGGCGCACAGTAGGCCTGGTGCGTGGTGCCGGAACTGGAGGTACCGGGATGACGGCACGCACTTCAAGGCTAGTACGGGGAGCAGGAACAGGGCACACTGACCTCTCGAAGCGCACTATAGGCCTGGTGCGTGGTACCGGAACTGGAGGTACCGGGCTGAGGGCACGCACCTCAGGGCGAGTGCGGGGAGAAGGAACAGTGCGTACAAGGCTCTGGAGACGCACAGGTGGCTTAGTGCGTGGTGCCGGAACTGGAGGCACTGGGCTGGAGACACGCACCATAGGGAGAGTGCGTGGAGGAGGAACAGGGCTCTGGAGACGCACTGGAAGCCTGGTGCGTGGTGTAGGCACTGGTGGTACTGAGCTGGGGCGGGAAGGTGGCGCCGGATATACCGGACCGTGTAGGCGTACTGGCTCCCTTGAGCACTGAGCCTGCCCAACCTTACCTGGTTGCATGCTCCCCGTAGCCCGTCCAGTGCGGGGAGGTGGAATAACCCACACTGGGCTGTGTTGGCGAACCGGGGACACCATGCGTAAGGCTGGTGCCATGTACACCGGCCCGAGGAGACGTACTGGAGGCCAGATATGTTGAGCCGGCTTCATGGCACTTGGCTCAATGCTCACCCTAGCCCTACCAGTGCGGGGAGGTGGAATAACCCGCACCGGGCTATGAACACGTACAGGAGACACCGTGCGCTCTACTGCGTAACACGGTGTCTGCCCGTACTCCCGCTCTCCACGGTTAGCCTGGGAAGTGGGCGCAGGTCTCCTACCTGCCCTCGGCCCACTACCTCTTAGCCCCCCCCCCAAGAAATTTTTGGGTAGTACTCACGGGCTTTTCGGGCTTCCGTGCTAGACGCGTCCCCTCATAACGCCGGTTCCTCTCTCCGGTTTCCTCCGCTCTCCGAGCTGCCTCCAGCTGTTCCCATAGGCGGCGATTAACTTCAACTTTAGCCCATGGTCCTTTTCCTTCCATGATCTCCTCCCAAGACCAGAAATCCTGCTTTGTGCGCTGTCCGTTAACCCGCTGCTTGATCCGGGTTTGGTGGGTGATTCTGTAACGGGCTTCCTCCTCCTCTTCATACGAAGAGGAGGAGTAGTGATTCGACCAAACTGCAGCGGGTTGTGAATACATAATGATTTAATAAACAAAACTGAAGAACACGACGAACACTTGAATAATTACAAAACAAATAAACGAATGTAGACAGACCTGGACACGAACTTACATACAACGTGAAGAACGCATGAACCAGGAAACAGACTACATAAAACGAACGAACAAACAAAAACCGGAACAGTCCCGTGTGGCGTAACATACAGACACTGACACAGGAGACAATCACCCACAAACAAACAGTGAGAACAACCTACCTTAATATGACTCTCAATCAGAGGAAACGTCAAACACCTGCCTCTAATTGAGAGCCATACCAGGCAACCCAAAACCAACATAGAAACAGAAAACATAGACTGCCCACCCAAAACTCACGCCCTGACCATCAAACACATACAAAACAACAGAAAACAGGTCAGGAACGTGACAAATGTGTCTGGTGGAAAGCAGACTGAACCCGGTTTTCCTCTAGGATTTTGCCTGTGCTTAGCTCCATTCCGTTTCTTTTTTACCTGAAAAACTCCCCAGTCTTTAACGATTACAAGCATACCCATAACATGATGCAGCCACCACTATGCTTGAAAATATGGAGAGTGGTACTCAGTAATGTGTTAGATTGGATTTGACCCAAACATAACATTTTGCATTCCGGACAAAAAGTGAATTGCTTTGCCAAATTTTTTGCATTATTACTTTAGTGTCTTGTTGCAAACAGGATGCATGTTTGGTATATTTGAATTCTGTACAGTCTTTCTTCTTTTCACTCAGTCAATTAGTTTAGTATTGTGGAGTAACTACAATGTTGTTGATCCATCCGCAGTTTTCTCCTATCAGAGCCATTAAACTCTGTAACTGTTTTAAAGTCACCATTGGCCTTATGGTAAAATCCCTGAACGGTTTCCTTCCTCTCGGGCAACTGAGTTAGGAAGGACGCCTGTATCTTTGTAGTGACTGGGTGTACTGATACAACATCCACAGTGTTATTAATAACCGCACCATGCTCAAAGGGATAATCAATGTCTGATTTTTTTTAATTTATTTGTATTTTACCTCCCTGGTCTTTGTGGTTGAATCTGTTTGAAATTCACTCCTCGACTGAGGGACCTTACAGGTAATTAATTGTATGTGTGGAGTACAGAGATGAGGTAGTCATTCAAATATCATGTTAAATGTGCTATTATTGCACACAGAGTCCATGGAAGTTATTATGTGACTTGTTACGCAAATGTTTACTCCTGAACGTATTTTGTCTTGCCATAACAAAGGGGTTGAATACTTATTGACTCAAGACATTTCAGCTTTTCATTTTTAATTAATTAGTAAACATTTCGAAAAACAATATTCCACGTTGACATTATTGGGTATGGTGTGTAGGCCAGTGACACAAAATCTAAATTTAATCCATTTTAAATTCCGTCTGTAACACAGCAAAATGTGGAAAAGGTCAAGGGGTGTGAATACCTTCTGTAGGCACTGTATATCAGTTTACTGCCTCAGAAAAGAGAGGCTCATTTATACCACAACTTATGTTTTGTATTATTCCCCTGTGGGATACGAACAGGCAGCGACATACGCACACTACTGCCTACAGCCCATAGGGACAGGTGTCCAACCTGGCAACCGGAGAGAGAGGCTCATTTATAGCACTCAGCTATTTATATATTTTGTCCCCTGTGAGGTAGAACTACCCATAGGGAAAGGTCTCCAATCTGGCAACCCATTAGTCTATATAGCCACACGCCACTCCTCCGTCTCCATGTCTCCAACCTGGCGACCGGGCGTCACAGGAAATAATGCCCATCCCATCTCAACACAACTGCTCTCTCTCGCTGTCTCTCTCTAGCCCTCTCTACCTCCCTCTTTTTCTCTCCCTCACCCTCGCCCCTACCTCATCAGTGACTAATTTACCCCATTCCGTCGTGAACTCTAACCTCTTACCCCTGTCTGTGTGTCACAGATCTATGTGAGGGCCCAGTTTGAGTATGACCCCTCCAGAGATGACCTCATCCCATGCAAGGAGGCCGGGATTCCCTTCCGGGTTGGTGACATCATCCAGATCATCAGTAAAGACGACCACAACTGGTGGCAGGGCAAACTGGAGAACACCAAAAATGGAACTGCAGGGCTCATACCCTCACCAGAACTCCAGGAGTGGTGAGGAGACACACACAATGAGGAGACACACGACGTGATATAACCCAGATCTCCATCTAGAGAATCATTCAGACTTACAAACCAGCTCCAGAACTGACAAGCTAAAGCCTTTAGAATGTAGAGTAATTTAACACAGAACCCATATTTAGAGAGAACCTGATCTAAGCTCCCAGAATGCACCCTCGAAGAACCCAAAGAAAGCCTTGAATGTTTGAGCAGATGATTGAGTTTTATTGGGTGTATTTCCCGCCGTGTTTACAGGCGTGTGGCATGTATAGCCATGGAGAAGACTAAGCAGGAGCAGCAGGCCAGCTGTACCTGGTTTGGCAAGAAGAAGAAGCAGTACAAAGACAAGTACCTGGCCAAGCACAACGCAGGTACACACACACACACTCTCTCTCACAAATACCTGACCAAGCACAAAGAAGGTACATACTCACTCACATCCATTCAAAATGTTCCTCAGCTGTTACTGCATGAATTGTGAGAGTCTCACGTGTGTGAGAAGGTGGCATGCGGGTATGAGGGAGAGGGAGGGAATCTGGGGGCAGGGAGGGCATGGAGAGCAGGGAATTCAGGTAACAGAACCTTGTAACCTCTGCTGGCTCCAGTGACATAGTCATAGCAGTGAGACCTGGTGCTAGGGCACAAGGGCAAGCTTAAATATGAGGGTGAGTGTGCAGTTATCAAGTTGGCATGTACAGTACAAGTGTGTGTGCTGCACGTGAGTGCATCACAGGAGGTTGGTGGCACCTTAATATTGTTTCCATGTGTTTGATGCCATTCGATTTTTCGCGTCCCAGCCATTATGAGCCGTCCTCCCCTCAGCAGCCTCCTGTGGCGTGCATGCACATTAATGTCTTGTTCGCATGTGAATATACATGTGTGGTTGTGTGTGAGAGGGTTTGGGATTGAGAGTGTGTTCCAAAGTGCCTTAGACACTCACCACATTAAAGACAGTAGCCCACATTGAATGCCTCAAACCTACTTTGTGTCGCCACCAAAGCCTCTTGTTTCCTATGGATAGTTGAACACAGTGTGTGAGATGTAGAGGGAAGCAAATATTGTGTCTGTGGATCTCGGGTGTCCGTGATCGCAAGGTGGCTGTCTCAACAGACCAGGCCCATGTGCAGGAGAAACTGCCACTGCCATGTGTGTCTGTGTTAGGACTGCAGCGGCTCAAGTGACACCATTAACCAGTAAGAGGGGGAGGGAGGGTGAAAAGGAGGTGGAAGGGAAGGGGCCATGGAGAGGACTTGCAGAGTTAGGGGTTGGGAGAAGGAAAGAGAGGGTTAGGGGAGGTACTGGGGAAGATGGGAGCCGAGCTATAGAGCTGGAATGAGATGGGGAGAGAGAGGGAGGAGTATCGGGCCACCGGCAAAGTTGGCAGCATGAACTGTCTGTTGCAGATATACACAGCCCTGACCTGCCTGCCCCACATTAAGTTTCATGACTGCTCAATCTTTGCCCTTTAACTGGGTTTCAAATGATGGTGAAGCCTGGGCACTCCCAGAACAACTCAGGCTTACACAGATGAATGTAGCTGGGAACCTGAATGAGTGTTTCAGGTCCAGATCTAGATAAAGCCCACTTCTCTTGACTAACTTCCCTACGTATTTATTTGGACAGTGAAGCTAAACCTTTTAATATTCGGTCCCGTATTCCTAGCACGCAATGACTACATTGTGACTAGCTTGTGACTACACACTTGTTAGATGCATTTGCTGTTTGTTTTGGTTATGTTTCGGATTATGTTGTGCCCAATAGAAATGAATGGTAAATCATGTATTGTCATTTTGGAGGCACTTTTGTTGTAAATAAGAATAGAATATGTTTCTGAACCCTTTTACATTAATATGGATGCTACCATGATTTCAGATAATCATGAATGAATGGTAAAAAATGAGTGAGAAAGAGAAAATATCAACTCCCTCCCCCCCAAAAATATTCTAACCTCTTGTTATTGGTAATGGTGAGAGGTTAGCCTGTTTTGGGGGCATGATCTTTGTGCATATGTAACTTACAAGTGCATGATACCAGAAATGCATGCAAGCTGTATGTGTAAAGAACCAACTGTGAATGTTCATATTGCTTCTCCGAGTAACAGCAAAGCATGCTATAATTTTGCTTTACATTTTTTGCTTGCGCTCTAAGCATTCATATCGGAGTCTCTCATATAGTTTGTTTTGCATGAACTATAGTCTGATTTTGAATGTCGTCTCATTCTCCTCAGGTACAGTTAGTGTGAGGATGAGAAGTGATGTGGTGGATAGCTAGCAGCATGTTCATTGTACAAGGCCTATGGGCCTGGAGTCATTCTAATTCTAGAAAGATGCATCTTTCCTACTTTCCCTCCTCAAGAGGCCAGAGTGTGGTGCTCTGGGTAGAAGTTGCCCTTTAGACACAGATCTCAGGTCAATATGCCCTGCCCAAATCCGAACCCTAACCATTAAGGGAAGAAATACAATACTGACCCTAGATCATCGTCTATGAGCAACTTCATCCTACTCTGTTGGGTGACTAATTTAAGTAGTCAGTGCGTCAGCGCTTTGCTGCTGCAGTGTTGTATTGTTGTATTGCTGTATGTATAGTAACTACTGTATTGTTGTGTAACTGAACCATGTTATGACCCTGTCCATCTCTCACGCTGTCCCCCTCAAAATGGCCTCTCTGCATGTAAGTAACAACCAGTGATGGTATCTGGCTAGCTAACGCCTCTTTTGGTTTGGTCTGATTCTCTTTCACTTTGTTTCTCTTTTTCCATTTGCGTTGTTATTAACCCTTTAGTTCACCAGGTGTCAGTCCCAACGTTTCCGTTTTGTTTCTGTTTTCTCGCTCAGAGCAACAGAGATCCAGCACAAAACGGAAAGAACATAGATCGTTTTTTTTATGTTTTCTTCCTCACCCATATATTTAGTTTTTTGGTGTTGAGTGTTTCAGATCTAGTCAGTTGTATTTTAACATGGTACATCTGCCCCAGGGAAGAGTCCCCATTTGATACCCCTGAATATCTTTCTCAGAATGTGACACATGGTGCACAAGGTTATAGGTCGGCTTAAGGTCAAGGACACATGCCAGACAATAAGAACAGAGCAGCAGAGAAAGCAGGAAGCAGGAGAGAGTGAGCCCTCCTCAGCCATTAGATATATATAGAGAGAGAGAGAGGGATGAAAGAGCAAGGATAAGAGAAAAAGGAGTGGAGAGATAGCAGGAGAGACCATTCTATTCCAGAGAGAATACATGGTGCTCCTGGTGTTGTATTTCCCATGTCAGTCACACACACACACACACACACACACACACACACACACACACACACACACACACACACACACACACACACACACACACACACACACACACACACACACACAGCTGTTAGGTTCATGTCACCGTAGAGGTGACATTAGCAGTACCCTGTGTGCAGTACCCTCCACTGTAGGTAGGTTAAGGACACATGCTAATGCTGTACAGACTCCCATGAGTGTCCAGTACTGTGTCCTACTGTGCTTTGTTCTCTCCTCCATCTTATTCAGCTCACCCCCTTCCATCTGTCCATCCATCTATCCCATTGTTTATTTCCAAAAATGTAAAAACGTAACACACACATACATTGTGGTATCACTGCGTTATTCACTTAAACATAATGGTCGTTCACCAGCTCTGCAGTTTTACCCTAACAGCTACAAAGTCTGTGTAACCTCAGAGTAGAAGCAAAACATTGAGAATATTCTCCCTCCCTGTTTGCCAAATGTAAACAGTCTTATCCCAAATCTCTCCATCTCATTCGATTAGCGCATTAGCCTGGGTTAGGATAAATTACTCCTCAGATTTAGCTATTTGATTTAATGGTGTCAGGTTTAAGGACATACACGCCATTGAACTTATACGACTCCAAGGAGAAGTTCAGGCTCTATTTATCCTTGTAACATCATAGTTCATTATCTCCCAACTGTCAGAGACAATATGTCTACTCCTTCATCTCATGGCTAGCCTGGGTGCTAGGCTGTTCCTCTTTTAGCCACCTTGTCCTTGTCATTCCCAGATGTTGATATAGTGTTGTTGAAACAGTACCCAGGCTATAATTTTCTCCATTAACAACTAACTGTCACAGACATTCTCTCTGTCCTATAGTGCCACCTCACTGTTAGGGTCCTGTGTTCTCCCAGTGTAAGCGACTACTATGGAAGTCTGTCTGCACCTCTCCTTCACAGTATCTCACTATCCCTCTCTCTTTCCTCCGTCCTCTTTTTCCAGTATTCGACCAACTAGATCTCGTCACGTATGAAGAGGTTGTGAAACTGCCTGCGTTTAAGAGGAAAACACTAGTCTTGTTAGGTAAGTACAAGTATCCATACTAGCATACTGTAGAGGGTTGTGACGTATTGGCTAACGGTATTAGGTAGTGTGCTCGTATTGCGTTCTGACTGCTCTCTCTTCCAAAGGTGCCCATGGAGTGGGCAGAAGACACATCAAGAACACACTCATCACAAAACACCCTGACAGATTTGCCTACCCCATCCCACGTAAGACACACAAACACACACACACACACACACACACACACACACACACACACACACACACACACACACACACACACACACACACACACACTTGCCTACCCCATCCCACGTAAGACACACACACACACACACACAGATTTGCCTACCCCATTTCACGGACGACACAGTCACTGACTCACTTTGACCATCCATTGTGGTTATCGTTCTTACTCAAACCCCCCCCCCCCCCCTCCCCCTTTCATCTCTCCCTTCCTCCCTCCTCAGATACGACCAGACTTCCTAAGAAGTACGAGGAGAACGGGAAGAACTACTACTTTGTGTCACATGACCAGATGATGCAGGACATCAGTAACAATGACTACCTGGAGTACGGTAGTCACGAGGACGCCATGTACGGCACGCGGCTAGAGACCATTCGCCAGATCCACGAGCAGGGACTCATCTCCATACTGGACGTAGAGCCACAGGTGGGTGGGAGAGTGTATTTTCCACTTGTGCTTGTGAACACAGAGGGTCTTCTCAGGCATAATACACAGTCACAAACACACAGGCCAGCTGACCTGGAACCTATTCTCCATTAGGCCTTGAAGGTCCTGCGGACAGCAGAGTTTGCTCCCTACGTTGTTTTCATCGCCGCGCCAACCATCACCCCTGGCATCAACGAGGTAAGACGTACACACACACAGATTGTCAACCTTTTTGTTGTAATATTGGAACGGTCTGCAGCTGTAGCCACTCTTCTTTTTTCTGCACTCCATTTTCTTCTCTCATCACTTTCTTCATTCATTTATTTTGCATGCTGTGTGTGAGATTCAGTTTTTCCGTTTCTCTTGCGTTCCGTTGCATGGCTCTCAGCTCCCCAGGTGGTGCAGGAAGCTGCCAGTAAGTATGAGTGGAGAAAACGCTGGCCATAGTCAGTAGTGCTCTATTGTGTTATACAGTATATTGCCTCAGTAAACCAGCTCACTCCTTTCTCTGAGTGAGGGTTACTATTCCTTCTTTAACACCAGGCTAAGCAAAGAACTGTCCTGAATCCCTACCCATCCACTCTATACCCTCCCTCGTTCTGTCAGTTTAATTTAATGGTGCTTTATTGGTAAGACATCTGTCTCATTAGGTCTCTCTCACCCCCCTTCTCTCTCTCTGTAGGATGAGTCATTGCAGCGTCTTCAGAAGGAGTCAGAGATTCTTCAGAAGACCTATGCCCATTACTTTGACCAGACCATAATCAACAACGAGATAGATGAGACCATCAGACACCTAGAGGAGGCTATAGACCTGGTCTGTACCACTGCACAGTGGATCCCTGTGTCCTGGGTCTACTGAGGATAGGAAGGAACACCTTCTCTCCTCCCCTCTGTGTCTTTCTGGGTCCACTGTACCTGTATAGACCCCCCCCCCCCCCCCCCTCTCCCCTCCAATGACTCCTCTCTTTCTCTCCTCCCTCCTCCCTTTCTCACTGGCGATGCATCTCTGCGAAAACTCCCATCATTCCTTCGGAAAAGAAAAGCACCTCAACCAATCAGAAACCTCTGTGTACTGCACATGACCTTCAGCAGCCAATCAAACTCTGCCCTTACAGACTACCTAGCCGTAGTGTTGTATAAACAAATAAGTATTGTCATGTCTGTATTATCTAGGAGGCAACATTTTTGCAGATGTTTGTTTTAAAGAGACAGTACTGTATCTCCTCCCCAGTAGTGCACTGCAGCCTTCTACATCATGTGACTGTCTGTGCCCCCATCAGCCCACCCATCATGGATGTTGTAGTTCTTAGCTGTCCCTCTGTTGTAGTTCTTTCCCTGCACTATAATTACTGTTTGTGGGTATTCTCTTCCTCTCTCTCTGGACAGACTGAAGAAAAACACCACAACCTCCTTTTATCTGGATGTCATCCTCAACACCTTTTATTTATCTGCTCCTTTACTCCTCTCCTTTATTAGCCATTATCGTCTACTTCATTCACATCCTCTTTCTCTGTCACTCTCTTATTGTTCATGTAGTTCAGTTTCATCTTGGTTCATTTTGACTGTACATGTTATTACACCCGAGTGGCACAAGCTACTTCATCTCTGCTAGAGGCGTCACTACAGACCCTGGTTCGATTCCAGGCTGTATCACAACCGGCCGTGATTGGGAGTCCCATAGGGTGGCCCACATTTGGCCCAGCATCGTCCGGGTTAGGCTGTCATTATAAATAAGAATTTGTTCTTAACTGACTTGCCTTAAAAAATATATATATAAAAACCCTAGCCACCCCCTTCTCCCCTTCATACACATACTCAGACAGGGTACTGTCTCTTCTAAATGAATCCATAAATGTTTTAGACATTTGAATGAGGTCCCATGCATGTTGGACATTCGCAAGCTTCCATTCCGTCTGTCCGTGTTCCCCCAGTGTCCTGCTGTAACATCCTCCCAACTGAAAACCAACATTCCACACGTCTGGAAGACTCCACTTGACCAAGGGAGGAAGCAAGGGGAACAGGAAATAACCAACAAAAAGAACCTTGACACCTATGCACATACCTTGGCATTTCAGATGACATTTCTAAAAACAGATTTTTCCAAATCGACCACGGTATCAATGTGTTTATAAAAACAAATGTGTGGTAGAACTTTATAATAACGCATTTAATGGATTAGTAAATAGTTTACAAAGGTGGGAGTAATGATTCACAAATGAATAAATGTAAGTAACCTAGTTATTCATACACAACTTTAAGTATTTAATGATTCATAAGATCATAAGTTGTTTAAAATAGGACCTTATAAACCATTTACTAATTATTAGTAACTCTTTTTGCATGGCCTCATCTAAAGTGTGGGCTATTTATACTTTATAAATACTTTGTTTTGAGTGCAGTATAATTTCTCACAAGAAGATGGACATGCCATTGGTAGAGACATTCCAGCAGTATCTGATGCTCCTTAAGGCCTTAAAATGGCCCCTAGAACATATCAATGGTTAAACAATAAGCACACAATAGAGATAAAATATATTGAAAATTTTATTCCATCTATTTATCCATCCACGTATTAAATATTGCGTAATTTCGTCAGCTGTGTGAATAAGTTCTGGGTCCATATGTATTAGAAATTGGGAGTACTGGTTTGCAAAGTCTCCACCCTCGCAAAAATAAAGTCGGTTTGCATTCGCAATGTTAACAACAACAGCAAAACATTCTGAATACAACTCTTCCTCAAGTCCTTGCAACAGTTGTGTCACAACAGTTTTTGTGAATAATGTTCAATATAGTTATTTTAACATCCCTTTGTTTTATGCCTATTCTTTTACCATTGATATGTTCTAGGCTATTTTGAGACCTTAAGAAGCATCAGATACTGCTGGAATGTCTCTACCAATGGCATGTCCATCTTCTTGTGAGAAATTATACTGCACTCAAAACAAAGTATTTATAAAGTATAAATAGCCCACACATTAGATGAGGCACGCAAAAAGACAAGTTATTATTAAAGAGTTAATAAAGGACCTATATTAAACAGCTTAGGAATGGATTAACGATGAATGAACTATTTACTAATCTATTAAATGCTTTATTACGTGTAGATATTATAAAGTGCTACCAAAATTGTCTGTGATTTGTTGTATAAGATAATCAAGAGGGGAGGGGATAAAATTACAACTGATTGCTGATTTGCCATTTCAGAAATGTGTTGTCTGAGAGTATTTTAATTAAGTTTAATCAATGAAAGATTAATGCTGATTTGTATTCTGCAACTGTATAACTATATGGAAAGGATATTTACACTACGTTTTGCAAGGTGAAGTCTTTGCAAAGGAATAGGAGGTAGTTTGTGCATCTGAATAACCGTGAATATGAAATATGACTGATGATATGATTGCCCCAGTGTAAAATAGTCTACAATGATAAAGTTCTTCAGTATGAACAGTTTTTTCACATATATTTCCTTTTATGTGTTGGAAAAAGTAACCTGTGTCTGGCTCTTGTCTTTGCACGCACACACTCAAGTAGTCTCAAAACATGTTTATTCAGCCAGATGACATTCAGGTTCATAAGCAGCATCTCTCAGTAATGTCATTCATATTACTGTAATCCCCACAGTGCATTTCTAGTCACACTCCAGTGGCGTAGCGCAGTTTCGCGGGGCCCCTTGCAAGGTCCGTGCAAGGGCTCTGACATTTTGCAATGAGGCTGAGAGAAAATGTTGCTGTTATAGAGTTTCAGGATTCCTGAAAGCCGGGACAAATATGTCTTAATATTAATAATTTTCTGTGTATTTTGATAGACCAAGGTATAGTGCATACAGAAAGTATTCAGACCCCTTGACTTTTTCCACATTCTGTTACGTTACAGTCTTATTCTAAAATGGATTACATGTATTTATTTCCTCATCAATCTACACACAATACCTCATAATGACAAAGTGAAAACAGGTTTTTAGAAATGTTTGCAAACGGATGAAAAACAGAAATACCTTATTTACATAGGTATTCAGACCCTTTTCAATGAGACTCAAAATTGAGCTCAGGTGCATTCTGTTTCCATTGATCATCCTTGAGATGTTTCTACAGGTTGATTGGAGTACACCTGTGGTAAATTCAATTGATTAGACATGATTTGGAAAAGCACACACCTGTCTATATAAGCTCCCATAGTTGGCAGTGCATGTCAGAGCAAAAACCAAGCCACGAGGTCGAAGGAATTGTCCATAGAGCTCCGAGACAGGATTGTGTCGAGGTACAGATCTGGTGAAGGATACCAAAACATTTCTGCAGCATTGAAGGTCCCCAAGAACACAGTGGCCTCCATCATTCTTAAATGGAAGAAGTGTGGAACCACCAAAACTCTTCCTAGAGCTGGCCACCCGGCCAAACTGAGTAATCTGGGGAGAAGGGCCTTGGTTAGGGAGGTGACCAAGAACCCAATGGTCATGCTGACAGAGCTCCGGAGTTCCTCTGTGGAGATGGGAGAACCTTCCAGAAGGACAACCATCTAGCACTCCACCAATCAGGCCTTTATGGTAGAGTGGCCAGACGGAAGCCACTCCTCAGTAAAAGGCACATGACAGCCCGCTTGGAGTTGCCAAAAGGCACCTAAAGACTCAGACCATGAGAAACAAGATTCACTGGTCTGATGAAACCACGATTGAACTCTGGACTAAATGCCAAGCGTCATGTCTGGAGGAAACCTATCACTATCCCTATGGTGAAGTATGGTGAGACTAGTCAGGACTGAGGGAAAGATGAACGGAGCAAAGCAGAGATCCTTGATGAAAACCTGCTCCAGAGCGCTCAGGAACTCAGACTGGGGGCGAAGGTTCACCTTCCAACAGGACAACGACTCTAAGCACACAGCCTAGACAACGCAGGGGAGGCTTCGGGATACGTTTCTGAATGTCCTTGAGTGGCCCAGCCAGATCCCAGACATGAACCCGATCTAACATCTCTGGAGAGACCTGAAAATAGCTGTTCAGCAACGCTCCCCATCCAACCTGACAGAGCTTGAGAGGATCTGCAGAGAAGAATGGGAGAAGCTCCCCAAATACAGGTGTGCCAAGCTTGTAGCATCATACCTAAGAAGACTCGAGGCTGTAATCGCTGCCAAAGGTGCTTCAACAAAGTACTGAGTAAAGGGTCTGAATACTTATGTAAATGTGGTATTTCATTAAAAAATGTATACATTTGCAAAAATTTCTAAACCAGTTTTTGCTTTGTCTTTATGGGGTATTGTGTCTAGATCGATGAAGGGGAAAAAACAATTGAATCCATTTTAGAATAAGGCTGTAATGTAACAAAATGTTGAAAAAGTAAATGGGTCTGAATACTTCCGAATGCACTGTATCGGCTATCACACCATGTAAAGGAACAACCCCTTAGTTGCGTTTTATAGAAAATAAATAAATTAACTAGATTTGTCAACTTCGTCAGACACCATAAAAGGCATTTCATTTTTCCAATTATTGTCCAACAAGTGTTAAGGCCTCAGTTGTTTAATTCTAACATTAGATTATTCAAATATGTAATACAATTCTCCAAACATGCACTATTAAATGCTCTAGGGATAATTTCCTTAGAATTTGGCATGTTTTCTAGATTTAGAACATAACATTTATAAAGCAAACATTATCCCTTAGGTCTAGCACAGCAAATACTTACATTTGTTTAGAGCTGCAATATGTAACTCTTTGGGCGACCTAATTCACATAGAAATGTGAGTTGTTATAGGTCTGTCACTCATTGAAAGCAAGTCTAACAAGTGGTAGATCTGTTCTATGCTTTTTCTATGCTTCCTGTTCATAAGTTTCATTTGAGTCTTTTACTTTCGGTTTTGTACACCAGCTTCAAACAGCTGAAAATACTATTTTGGGTTATTGAAAATATAGTTCACAGCAGTTTAGATGGTACATTGAATGATTCTCTATACTCACATTGCTTGTTTGTTACAAACTGAAATTAGATCAACTATTTGATTTTAGCAACCAGGACATGGTGGAGCAATTTCTGCATATTGCACCTTTAAGCACATGTTGCAGAACAGTGATTTCAATATGTTTTCAGAATATTGACACACAAAAAAATATTGATCTTAAGGGGGTTAAACATCAATGGTGGAGTTGACAACAGATACTCAAAACAGTTAAGTACAAACATTTGTAAAATATGGAAAATTATAAATGTAAAAATCCCCAATAAAAAACAACCATTCTATCAGATCTTTCAGCACTGATGGAGTTGATGTTTTACGGAGTTGACGAAAATTGAATTTTTCTGCATTCAAGTGGTATACACAGTCGCGATTTAGTTTTGTCCTCAGTTGCTTTATGACTCTAAAACCGAATTAAATGTAAGATATTTGAACCAAAATGTATTTTAATCTATCAGGTAGATAGAGTTGACAGTTTATGGTTGTGACCATGGTGACTGCAATATTGTTTGTTTAAATCTATCAAAATAGAGAACTTTACAGACCATGAGTGGTCTTGTTGTAAATGAGGACATGAATAAGAGGGTCTTATGGTATAGCTGACCTTGCTTATTCCTGATTTTAAATAAATCTGACAGAGTTCAGTTAATATCCATTATTGCCCATTTTTTGAATTTTAAACACTTTTTTGGAGAGTTTGAAATTGGGATCCTTTGCTCCGGACAAAGGTATTTCCAGGCATAGAGCCTACATAGAGCCTACACCAACACTTGTTGGTGTTGATTTCAGCCTGTCCATTTGATGATGGAAAATCCCTCATTAACTTTTCTGCGCTACTGATACCGAATACGGGTTCACTTTCCTAAACAACCGCTGAATTGCAGGGCGCCAAATTCAAAAATATTACTAAAAATATTTATAATCATGCAATCACAAGTGAAATATACCAAAACATATACCAAAATATTTATAATCATGCAATCACAAGTGAAATATACCAAAACATATACCAAAACACAGTAAATTATATGCATATTCTACGATCTGGGCCAGAGAAAATGTCCATTTACGTTGGGTACGTTATTTTAAAAAAACATTTTTTTTTTTAAATCTGACCCCTAGCGCTAAGAGGTTAAATACATTGGAAACTGACAAGTTGTAAACTGTCCATTTGCAATGTCTTACAATGGGAATTTACCATCACAAATTGGACATGGTCTAATATACTGCAGAAATGCCCAATTGACTGGCTCGTTGAACTCGGGATGGACGATCAGTGATAGTGGTTCCTCTCCATCGTTAGTCCAATGATAGAGAAGTGGGACTCAGTCGTTTTTTAATTTAATTTTAATTTTTTGAAAAACCTCCAAAATTGGCAGGATGGAGGGCGCCATGGAAGACATTTAGAGCCATATAAAAAATAAGCTCCTCGTAACCCGTTCAGATTACCAGGTGCGTGGCTGTCCATTTGCAATGTCTTACAATGGGCATTTACCATCACGAATTGGACATGGTCTAATATACTGCCCAATTGACTGGCCTGTTGAACTCGGGATGGTCGAGCAGTGATAGTTGTTCCTCTCCATCGCTCTGTGTTGATTTCAGCATGTCCATTTGGTGATGGTATATCCCTCAAATACATTGGAAATGTACACTGTCCATTTGCAATATAAAATGTACAATGCCAATATATTATACTGCCATCAAGTCAGCCATCAGTCAATAAGATATCATACTGACACCAAAATTATACATACTGACACCAAACTCACTTGGTCCAACTCTTTTAGAATATTTCAGACCTGGCCCACAATTCATAGCGCCTTCTGTTATACCCATAAAAAAAATCAAAAACATAGTTACATTCAAGCTGTGGGTCCAGTTCTGACATTATGTGTAGGCTTAGCTGAGGCAACCCCGAATCCCGGGTTTCGGGTCGATAGGTCATTCGGAGACCGAGCAGCGACCTTAATTAGTTCTGAAAATGCACTTTCTCCGGGCGTTGCTACGGGGTCCCTGAAAGAGCTATCGGACAGAAACTTTAGGGTCTGTCTCTATGGGCCGAGGCGGTTTCAATGCATCTAGTATTGTGATTCTGGGACTTTTCTAAATGTTGTCATTTACGCGACGTTCAAAATGAATGTTTTTTCTTGGACATCTGATGGGGGAACTGACTGATTTACAGTTCATAAGGGTTGTCTAATCACACATATGACATGTTGGAAAGATGTGACCATTTTAACCCTTCGAAACAGCTCCTATGACCACAATTTCAGGCACTTCTGGTTGTCACAGGAAATTAAACACATATCCTCATTGGGTTAGGCTTTTACAGAATCCTGAGTTTAAAAACTTTACGTTAAGAACTGACTGATTTATAGAGGGTTGAATGCAGTATTTTTCACTAACTACAGGTTGTGAAATCAAAACCACTTTTAGGGTCAATTTAACCACTTCCGGTTGATCCAGGAAGCTTAGAATCAACACAGGTAATCCTCATAGTGGCCTGATGGATTGTCATTGAAGACAGTTTGATTTGGCAATCATAACCCACATAGGTATCAGGTTGAAGTTAGGGGAGCAGGCAATGTATTCCTATGGGGAGAGACGTCATTGTAAACTTTTAGAAGAAAAACACCCTGTTTACACGGTCACGGTTAGGCTTGCACAGATCGGGAGGACCTTAGGAATGTTCCTGTGGTGGAATTGTGTTTCTAGCCTTAATGGTTCTGCCGCTGTCACCCAAAAGCACCTTAAATTTAGGTCAGGCTTCATTTTGGGCCTACTTTTTTGCACGGTCGCTGCAGTCAGACTGAGCGAGCTACGGTCAAGTGGGGCATCTCGTTGAACTCAGCACGGCCTAGAGACTATGGTGATGCCATTTGTTTTCCTTTCTGTGATGATTTAAGCCTCCACATTTTGGGAGTCCGGCCCTACTTGATGGTAAAGTTCACATTTCCCCTTTAGGATATGAAGGGGACCATTCAATCTTTTCATGTTGATATCTGTAGAGGTACAGGTGACCCTGAACGTGGCAAAAGGAATTTCTCCAAAAAAAAAAGGAACTCACGTGTCAGACTACATGAACCGGCGAGCGCAGCTAGAATAAATCTGTGGTTTATCCACCCCAACACCCCAACATTGAAAATGGCGTCTGTGTGTGACCAGAGGCCGCAATATGTCCAAAGCCTCATTAAATCACTACTAGTCAGGCTTCATTCCGGGCCTGCTATTTGCACGGTCACTGCGGTCAGACCGAGCGAGCTGCGGTCAAGTGGGGCATCTCCTTGAACTGGGCACGGCCTAGAGACTACGGGGACACCATTTGCTAACACTTTTAGTGTTGATTTCAGTCTGTCCATTTGGTGACGGTTCACTGTTTAAACTTATTGGAAACAGACAAAAGTCAGCGTACATCAGTCACTAAGATATCATTCTGACACCAAACTGATACATACTGACACCAAACCCACTTTGTCCAAATCGTTTAGAAGCCAACTATCACATATTGCAGAGCAGGCCCATAATTCACAGCGCCTTCTGTTAAAACCATGACAAAAAACTGAAAACATGTAAACTCAGCGAGAAAAGAAATGTCAGTTTTTCAGGACCCCGTCTTTCGAAGATGGGGTCCTAAGACATCGCTACAGGGAGACAGGACGGACAGCTGATCGTCCTCGCAGTGGCAGATCACGTGTAACAACACCTGCACAGGATCGGTACATCCAAACATCACACCTGTGGGAAAGGTACAGGATGGCAACAACTGCCCAAGCTACACCAGGAACGCACAATCCCTCCATCAGTGCTCAGACTGTCCGCAATAGGCTGAGAGAGGCTGGACTGAGGGCTTGTAGGCCTGTTGTAAGGCAGGTCCATACCAGACATCATCGGCAACAACGTCGCCTATGGGCACAAACCCACCGTCGCTGGACCAGACAGGACTGGCAAAAAGTGCTCTTCACTGACGAGTCGCGGTTTTGTCTCACCGGGGGTGATGGTCGGATTCGCGTTTATCGTCAAAGGAATCAGCGTTACACGAGGCCTGTACTCTGGAGCGAGATCGATTTGGAGGTGGAGGGTCCATTATGGTCTGTGGCGGTGTGTCACAGCATCATCGGACTAAGCTTGTTGTCATTGCAGGCAATCTCAACGCTGTGCATTACAGGTGAAGACATCCTCCTCCCTCACGTGGTACCCTTCCTGCTGGCTTATCCTGACATGACCCTCCAGCATGACAATGCCACCAGCCATACTGCTCATTCTGTGCATAATTTCCCGCAAGACAGGAATGTCAGTGTTCTGCCATGGCCAGCGAAGAGCCCAGATCGCAATCCCATTGAGCACGTCTAGGACCTGTTGGATCGGAGGGTGAGGGCTAGGGCCAGGGCCATTCCCCCCAGAAATATCCGGGAACTTGCAGGTGCCTTGGAATAATGTGTCCCTGAACAAAGGGGGGGGGGGGGGGGGGGGGGGGATCAAAATCAAACGTAACAGTCAGTATCTGGTGTGGCCACCAGCTGCATTAAGTACTGCAGTGCATCTCATGGACTGCACCAGATTTGCCAGTTCTTGCTGTGAGATGTTACCCCACTCTTCCACCATTTCTGTTAGTCACATGTCTGTGGAACTTGTTCAGTTTGTGTCTCAGTTGTTGAATCTTATGTTCACACAAATATTTACACATTGTTAAGTTTGCTGAAAATAAACACAGTTGACAGTGAGAGGACGTTTCTTTTTTTGCTAAGTTTAGTTACGTTCTAGCCGCGGGTCCAGTTCTGACATTGTGTAGGCCTAGCTGAGGCGAACCCAAATTTTGGCTTGATAGGTCATTTGAAGCTCGAGCAGCGACCTTAATTAGTGCTAAAAATTAACTTTTTCCGGGCGTTGCTATGGGGTCCCTGAAACAGCTATCGGACAGAAACATTAGGGTCTGTCTCTATGGGCCGAGGCGGTTTCAATGCACTTAGTCTTGTGATTCTGGGACTTTTCTAAATGTCGTCATTTTCGCGACGTTCAAAATGAATTGAAGTTATTGCAAATGGACGACGCTGTTTCTCAGCCTGAGAACATTCTAGAGCCACATAACTCACCGTGCACTATCGACTTAAGCTCTAGACCAGGTATATAAAGTTTCAGAGCTCTAGGTCTGAAGGTTTTTTGATAGTTCAAACGCAGATAACTATTGCAGGCTCTGTGTGTCTGTAAGCCTCTGACTCTGTCACTCCCCATTGACTGTTTGTGTGTGTGTGTGTGTGTGTGTGAGTACAGAAAAATCACAGAAATCACGTAGAGCTCCGAAATCCACCTTAACGGATTCGCCTGAACACGCCGCAATTGGATCTATAACTTTTTTGGGGGAAAAAAACATTTCTTTAACCATCACCAAACGGACGTTGTACGATTTCTCTTAAATTACGATAGATAAATGGCTGGTTCTTTTTTTCCTTACGCCGTAGGTTTATGTAGTTTGACGTGACACGGTCAAATTTGCGCTGTATTACCGTTTTCGACCTTTAATCACAGAAAATGGGCATTAACTGAAAGAGCGTTGAGGCCTTGACGCCATATTTTTTCTGGACTAAAAGCACATTTGGCCAAACCTGTGCTCACCGAGTTGTCTTCGAAGTCTTTTCCGTTTACGAGAAACGGCCATGTCCATTTGGTGATGTTTTGTCCATTTGCAATAAGTAGCTAGTCACCATCTAGTGGAATTTTCCGGTACAGCGGAAAAATGTCCAAAAATTTATGCATTTTGTAACGCGGAAACCAAATGTTCGAGAGACTTTATTCGATGACTTCCCGGAAGACCGGGCCTTGGGTGACGACCTGAGGCCGTGGACGTCTGGTAAGGGACTGTACATTTGCAATATGGAGATCCTCATCAACCATACGGGAAATGCCACTCGCATCCCTTATGTAGGAAAGACAAACAATGTATACGAAATGCTTCAGTCTGGTTTTAGACCCCATCATAGCACTGAGACTGCACTTGCGAAGGTGGTAAATTACCTTTTAATGGGGTCAGACTGAGGCTCTGCATCTGTCCTCGTGCTCCTAGACCTTAGTGCTGCCTTTGAGACCATCGATCACCACATTCTTTGGGAGAGATTGGAAACCCAAATTGGTCTACATGGACAAGTTCTGGCCTGGTTTAGATCTTATCTGTCGGAAAGATATCAGTTTGTCTCTGTGAATGGTTTGTCCTCTGACAAATCAACTGTACATTTCGGTGTTCCTCAAGGTTCCGTTTTAGGACCACTATTGTTTTCACTATATATTTTACCTCTTGGGGATGTCATTCGAAAACATAATGTTAACTTTCACTGCTATGCGGATGACACACAGCTGTACATTTCAATGAAACATGGTGAAGCCCCAAAATTGCCCTCGCTAGAAGCCTGTGTTTCAGATATAAGGAAGTGGATGGCTGAAAACGTTCTACTTTTAAACTCGGACAAAACAGAGATGCTTGTTCTAGGTCCCAAGAAACAAAGAGATCTTCTGTTGAATCTGACAATTAATCTTGATGGTTGTAAAGTTGTCTCAAATAAAACTGTGAAGGACCTCGGTGTTACTCTGGACCCTGATCTCTCTTTTGACGAACATATCAAGACTGTTTCAAGGACAGCTTTTTTCCATCTACGTAACATTGCAAAAATCTGAAACTTTCTGTCCAAAAATGATGCAGAAAAATTAATCCATGCTTTTGTTACTTCTAGGTTAGACTACTGCAATGCTCTACTTTCCGGCTACCCGGATAAAGGACTAAATAAACTTCAGTTAGTGCTAAATACGGCTGCTAGAATCCTGACTAGAACCCCCCAAAATTTGATCATATTACTCCAGTGCTAGCCTCCATACACTGGCTTCCTGTTAAGGCAAGGGCTGATTTCAAGATTTTACTGCTAACCTACAAAGCATTACATGGGCTTGCTCCTACCTATCTTTCAGATTTGGTCCTGCCGTACATACCTACACGTACGCTACGGTCACAAGACACAGGCCTCCTAATTATCCCTAGAATTTCTAAGCAAACAGCTGGAGGCAGGGCTTTCTCCTATAGATCTCCATTTTTATGGAATGGTCTGCCTACCCATGTGAGAGACGCAGACTCGGTCTCAACTTTTAAGTCTTTACTGAAGACTCATCTCTTCAGTGGGTCATATGATTGACTGTAGTCTGGCCCAGGAGTGTGAAGGTGAACGGAAAGGCTCTGGAGCAACGAACTGCCCTTGCTGTCTCTGCCTGGCCGGTTCCCCTCTCTCCACTGGGATTCTCTGCCTCTAACCCTATTACAGGGGCTGAGTCACTGGCTTACTGGTGCTCTTTCATGCCGTCCCTAGGAGGGGTGCGTCACTTGAGTGGGTTGAGTCACTGACGTGATCTTCCTGTCTGGGTTGGCACCCCCCCTTGGGTTGTGCCGTGGCGGAGATCTTTGTGGGCTTTACTCGGCCTTGTCTCAGGATGGGAAGTTGGTGGTTGAAGATATCCCTCTAATGGTGTGGGGGCTGTGCTTTGGCAAAGTGGGTGGGGTTATATCCTTCCTGTTTTGCCCTGTCCGGGGGTATCATCGGATGGGGCCACAGTGTCTCCTGACCCCTCCTGTCTCAGCCTCCAGTATTTATGCTGCATTACTTTATGTGTCGGGGGGCTCGGGTCAGTTTGTTATATCTGGAGTACTTCTCCTGTCTTATCCGGTGTCCTGTGTGAATTTAAGTATGTTCTCTCTAATTCTCTCTTTCTCTCGGAGGACCTGAGCCCTAGGACCATGCCTCAGGACTACCTGGCATGATGACTCCTTGCTGTCCGCAGTCCACCTGGCCGTGCTGCTGCTCCAGTTTCAACTGTTCTGCCTGCGGCTATGGAACCCTGACCTGTTCACCGGACGTGCTACCTGTCCCAGACCTGCTACCTGTCCCAGACCTGCTGTTTTCAACTCTCTAGAGACCGCAGGAGCGGTAGAGATACTCTTAATGATCGGCGATAAAAAGCCAACTGACATTTACTCCTGAGGTGCTGACTTGCTGCACCCTCGACAACTACTGTGATTATTATTATTTGACCATGCTGGTCATTTATGAACATTTGAACATCTTGGCCATGTTCTATTATAATCTCCACCCGGCACAGCCAGAAGAGGACTGGCCACCCCTCATAGCCTGGTTCCTCTCTAGGTTTCTTCCTAGGTTTTGGCCTTTCTAGGGAGTTTTTCCTAGCCACCGTGCTTCTACACCTGCATTACTTGCTGTTTGGGGTTTTAGGCTGGGTTTCTGTACAGCACTTTGAGATATCAACTGATGTAAGAAGGGCTATATAAATACATTTGATTGAAATTTGATTGAAAGAACTGGATGGGTGCAAGTAAAATGGGGAAAACTCCTAGCTCATTATCACTATCACAGTCAGGCCATACCATCATCCTCATCCAGTTATTTCAGATCAGCAGTGGTTCAATCCAAAAGGAAATTATAATCCCTAATTATTAGTTTATGTATATATTTTTGATCAACCAATATAAATACATTAAATAATACATGAGTGCATTAAATGATACATGATATACACTGCTCAAAAAAATAAAGGGAACACTTAAACAACACAATGTAACTCCAAGTCAATCACACTTCTCTGAAATTAAACTGTCCACGTAGGAAGCAACACTGATTGACAATAAATTTGACATGCTGTTGTGCAAATGGAATAGACAAAAGGTGGAAATTATAGGCAATTAGCAAGACACCCCCAATAAAGGAGTGGTTCTGCAGGTGGTGACCACAGACCACTTCTCAGTTCCTATGCTTCCTGGCTGATGTTTTGGTCACTTTTGAATGCTGGCGGTGCTTTCACTCTAGTGGTAGCATGAGACGGAGTCTACAACCCACACAAGTGGCTCAGGTAGTGCAGCTCATCCAGGATGGCACATCAATGCGAGCTGTGGCAAGAAGGTTTGCTGTGTCTGTCAGCGTAGTGTCCAGAGCATGGAGGCGCTACCAGGAGACAGGCCAGTACATCAGGAGACGTGGAGGAGGCCGTAGGAGGGCAACAACCCAGCAGCAGGACCGCTACCTCCGCCTTTGTGCAAGGAGGATTAGGAGGAGCACTGCCAGAGCCCTGCAAAATGACCTCCAGCAGGCCACAAATGTGCATGTGTCAGCATATGGTCTCACAAGGGGTCTGAGGATCTCATCTCGGTACCTAATAGCAGTCAGGCTACCTCTGGCGAGCACATGGAGGGCTGTGCGGCCCCACAAAGAAATGCCACCCCACACCATGACTGACCCACCACCAAACCGGTCATGCTGGAGGATGTTGCAGGCAGCAGAACGTTCTCCACGGCGTCTCCAGACTCTGTCACGTCTGTCACATGGGCTCATGTGCTCAGTGTGAACCTGCTTTCATCTGTGAAGAGCACAGGGCGCCAGTGGCGAATTTGCCAATCTTGGTGTTCTCTGGCAAATGCCAAACGTCTTGCACGGTGTTGGGCTGTAAGCACAACCCCCACCTGTGGACGTCGGGCCCTCATACCACCCTCATGGAGTCTGTTTCTGACCGTTTGAGCAGACACATGCACATTTGTGGCCTGCTGGAGGTCATTTTGCAGGGCTCTGGCAGTGCTCCTCCTAATCCTCCTTGCACAAAGGCGGAGGTAGCGGTCCTGCTGCTGGGTTGTTGCCCTCCTACGGCCTCCTCCACGTCTCCTGATGTACTGGCCTGTCTCCTGGTAGCGCCTCCATGCTCTGGACACTACGCTGACAGACACAGCAAACCTTCTTGCCACAGCTCGCATTGATGTGCCATCCTGGATGAGCTGCACTACCTGAGCCACTTGTGTGGGTTGTAGACTCCGTCTCATGCTACCACTAGAGTGAAAGCACCGCCAGCATTCAAAAGTGACCAAAACATCAGCCAGGAAGCATAGGAACTGAGAAGTGGTCTGTGGTCACCACCTGCAGAACCACTCCTTTATTGGGGGTGTCTTGCTAATTGCCTACAATTTCCACCTTTTGTCTATTCCATTTGCACAACAGCATGTCAAATTTATTGTCAATCAGTGTTGCTTCCTAAGTGGACAGTTTGATTTCACAGAAGTGTGATTGACTTGGAGTTACATTGTGTTGTTTAAGTGTTCCCTTTATTTTTTTGAGCAGTGTAGTAATACATAATATAAATCACAGTTATGTAATATGACACCATGGCCTTGCAGGCTCTATCCCAGCCCAGGGGTTTGTCACCCCTAGTCCGCCTCCTAATCTCACATTAAAAAGTTAACAGCAGGCTCAACTCAATCCGTATCTCGGAAGATCCACATTATAGTTCGATTGAAATTTAAAGGCAATGTTCCCACGTTCGCAGAGACTGCATGCACAGTAAACAATGCAAATGTCGGCTCATGTCTGTGTGGTTGATCCTGAGGGTCACTAGCAATAGTGGATCATATTTAACTTATCACACGTTGCTCAATAATTTGACATCTAGCCCACTTCATGGAATCATCATGGAACGCAGACTAAGTCTGGCAATTTAAACCTGGAGCATGGTTTACATTTATGATGACTGGACCGTTGTCATATCAGTTCCAGGATTAGGGAAGATTTATAGGACTATTGGTCAACCCTTAGTTACAGTTTTCTGCCCTTTCAAAATTGAATGGAAATTTAACTGAAAACAGCTTTGAATGAAAATGGCCAGTGCAATCCTAGGATCCTTGGGACATCCCTACCCTGAACCCTAACACGAAACTAACCCTTTTTAAAATGTCAACTTCAAGGGTGTAGGGACGTCCCAAGGATCCCGGATTGCACGGACTGAATGAAACTCCGTAAGGAAATATGTTGGCCAGCAAGTGGGAGGGTTTTCAGTGATTGAATTAAATGAATTCAGTGCATGTAAGGGAGCCACTCCGAAAGAGCTCGTTGCGCACCTGCGTAAGGTAAGTCTGAATACCAATACTGACAAGTGCTTAAATAAAAACGCGTATGAAAGTCTGAATCGGGCCCATAGTCCATAAGGGGAATCGGGTACATAAAAGGCAAACGCAATGATAAACTCCCTCCATTACATTATGTTAGACAAGAGAGAGGTGTACAGGGTGAAGAGGAACACACGAGCTGCATGTCGTATGTCCGGCCATCCAGATAGCTTCGTCCAGACTGCCTGAAGGCCAGACAGGTAGGTCGGGCCAGCCGGCCGGGCAGATCAGTAGGTCTAGCCTGCCGGCCAGCCAGATAGGTAGGTCCGGCCAACCAAATAGGTAGGTCTGGCCAGCAAGATAGCTAGGTCCTCCTGACAGATAGTTAGTTCCGGATAGGTAGGTCCGGCTGGCTTGACGGCCAGGCTCTGGCTGGGCCACTCAAGGACATTCAGACACTTGTCCCGAAGCCACTCCTGCGTTGTCTTGGCTGTGTGTTTGGGTTGTTGTACTGTTGGAAGGTGAACCTTCGCCCCAGTCTGAGGTCATTCCTGAGCAGGTTTTCATCAAGGATCTCTCTGTACTTTGCTCCGTTCATCTTTCCCTCGATCCTGACTAGTCTCCCAGTCCATATCGCTGAAAAACATCCCCACAGGATGATACTTCCACAAACATGCTTCACCATAGGGATGGAGCCAGGTTTCCTCCAGACATGACGCTTGGCATTCAGGCCAAAGAGTTCAATCTTGCGTTCATCAGACCAGAGAATCTTGTTTCTCATGGTTTGAGACTCTTTAGGTGCCTTTTGGCAAACTCCAAGCAGGCTGTCATGAGCGTTTTACTGAGGAGTGGCTTCCGTTAGGGTCATTGTCCAACAGGACAATGCCACTAAGCACACAGCCAAGAAAACACAGGAGTGGCATCGGGACAAGTCTCTGAATGTCCTTGAGTGGCCCAGCCAGAGCCCGGACTTGAACCCGATGGAACATCTCTGGTGAGACCTAAAAATAGCGGTGCAGCAATGCTCCCCATCCAACCTGACAGAGCTTGAGCGGATCTGCAGAGAAGAATGGGAGAAACTCCCTAAATACATGTGCCAAACTTGTAGCGTCATACCCAAGAACACTTGAGTACTGATTAACGGTTTTGAATATTTAAGTAAATGTGATTTCAGTTTTTGTATAAATTTGCTAAATGTTCTAAAACCCCATAATGACAAAGCAAAAACAGGTTGTGTGTAGATCAAAGAGGGGGGGAAACAAATCAATCAATTTAAGAATAACACGGAACCCAAACCGGCTTGCACTTGCTAGCTAATTTGTCCTGGGATATAAACAGTGAGTTGTTATTTGCCTGAAATGCACAAGGTCCTCTACTCCGACAATTAATCCACACATAAAAAGGTCAACCAAATCGTTTCTAGTCATCTCTCTTCCTTCCAGGCTTTTTCTTTTTTGGACTTTATATTGCGATTGGCAACGTTCATAAATTAGGTGCATTACCGCCACCAACCTCATTCGTCTTTCAGTCACCCACGTGGGTATAACCAATGAGGAGATGGCACGTGGGTACCTGCTTCTATAAACCAATGAGATGGGAGAGGCAGGACTTTCAGCGTGATCTGCATCAGAAATAGAAAGGAGTTCTATTTTAGCCCTTGTCAACGAGCGAGCGTCTGCGTTGCCTCGCAAGCAGCGTGGGTGCAATGATTGAATAACAGATTCCTAAATTTATTTTGCAACGCAAGCGGTGTGGTCAGCCTGTTTAAGGCTGTAACGTAACAAAATGTGGAAAAAGTCAAATGGGTCTGAATACTATTCGAATTCACTGAATATTGGCTACTGCATGAAATTAGGTGACTCGTTGTAGTGTTTGCTAGTGCTGTCTGCATTTCGTTTTGCTGGCTAACAAGTAATCTAGCTACGTTTAGCAGGTAGATTCCACTCAACGGAAGGTATAGTATACCTATTATAATTTTTACCCAAATTAATTTTGTTATCAAGCTACTGTGTCTCTAAAATCGTTCAGCGATTACTGATCAACCCGGCTAGCTAGCTAAACAGACCGCTCTGCAGCGCATCGCTAACAGAAGACTCATAATAGTAAATCACAACACTGGATTGGCCTATGGCAGGAATTTGTTAGTGTGTCCGTCACTCCAGTGAAAGTGCCCAATCTAAGGTTTCTAGACACCTACCTGCCTGTAGTGCACGTTCTACACTTGGTTTTGACACCCGACAGATTTAAAGATCTGAAACCATTCACACACCAACAATGGTCTGTTTATAAACGATTCAGAACGCGTATAAATATTAATAGCGTTATATACATGACTACAGGCACCTTACGGGATAGTTTAGTATTAAGTGTGAATAAATACATGAACTAATGATACACAAGGATTCAGTTTCACGAATGGTTAACAAAATACCTAGTAATTTATTTGCAGTTTATTAGCAGTGTTCTGGAAAAACTGTTTTGAATTTTAGTCAAGGGCAACAAAAAAAAAACTGCATTAAAATAGGTAACAAGCATAAGACCCTTCAAAATCAACTCAATGTAACAATGAGGAAATATTGCATTATAACATCACCATGGAGCCAAACCTAAAATGCCATTTAGGTATTCTGAGAATAAAAGTCTGACAGTTATAATTATAACTGGACATATATATTTTTTAATATCATAAAACACAATACAGACACTGTGTTCTTACCTGTCGATCATGTATGACGTGATCCATTCGTCTGTCCTGCTGGTTAGTCAGCAGAGCACACTCACATATAGAACTGAACAGGCTAATAGGTTGTCTGAGAGGCAGTGTGTGCGCGTCTGGTAGAACAAGTGTGCAAGTACATTTGCATATAATAACGTATATAATAAATAATGTTTGTTTGATAGTGTGAGCGCACCAGTGTGTGTTCCTGCACAGCAACCCCCACTAAAAACCTGTATGTGCGTGCAGGGATCATCCAGCATGCTCTTAACCTCAACCACTGATTTGTGGTCAGATAATCCTAAATGCTTCTGGTATTCAACTCAATAACCAGTGACTTGATCACAACAGGGTTGTGTTCAGTAGGAATGTTGAAATACAGCGCAGGTGTACTACCCGAACTTGCCCAATAAGAATGCGCATCTTCATTTTAAATTGCAAAACATTTGGCTAAATTGTGCACTATTGAACACAACCCTGATTTGATAACAGAAGAATTCCATAAATGAGACAAGTGAAACATGGTGTTAATGAAATCTCTCAAATGAACTGAAGCCCATCAAATCTCAACACCAACTTCGCTGCTCCTCTCCACAGCCACTCCAGGCAATAGTCTGTCCTAGATTTATAACACAAGTCTTAAAACATGCTTGAATTTTATAATACGGTACTTTTGCATTCAAACTTTATTTAGGTAAAATCATACAATAATCACACAGCTGAGTTTTTTCCCATGCTGTGCATTAGCCTCTAAGCTAGTACAGAAAGCAAAGTCTAAGTCTAAAGAGCTCTGGGTTGTTCTTCCTCAGGGCACTGAGCAAGTGGTGCTTGTAGCCTATTCTTCCTGTGGTCAGGCTAGCAGTTAATGTGCTGCTACTGTGGGTAACACTACTGCAGCTGAGACCTGCTCAATACTCTGAGGGAACAATCCCCAGAGGTGCCATATGCAAATGCAACAATAGAGAATAAACCACATTGTTTTTTAAGATTGTCATGTGCCAGACATTCACTGGATTTAAAAAATATATAAATCAGGTCAAATTAGAATAAAGAGTTATTATAAACAATGCACACAATTTGAGAATCCCGAACAGTTCTGCACCGATAAGATTTAGGAAAATTAGATTTTGCTCTTTTAACAACTTTAATTCCAAACCTTGGCATGTTTGATTAATTCCATTTCTCTTTTTGAAGGCCAATTTGACTATATAATATTTAGAGATGTTTCAAGGCCTCAGGCCCTGACGTCTGTGGATATTATTTTTGACCGAGTCCAATATGTCTTAAACATTAAAAAGCTCACACTACCCCGAAATATATAATTTTTTTCACGCATACAGGTGACATTCAACATTCAAGTGCCAGTGTTTTTGTTACCGTCTTTTGGTCAAGTTTCTTGTAACTTTCAAAGAATCACTTTGAGGCTTACAAAAATAAATATCTCTCAGAAATGCTTAATAAATTACACAAAACTAGCAGCAAAAGTAGAATCTAGAAATCTGTGTGCAAATGGCTAAATTCCCAACTGCTAAATCCCCTGGTCCCAAATAAATCCTGTTTAAATGTTGAGAACCCTTCCCCTTTGTAAACAAGCTGCGTTTTTCCCACAATCTCCTCACACACAATATTTGGAAGCTTAAGGACATGTATTCAAGACATTTATATAAAACTCTAGATGTGCAATAAAATAACTTTTGTAAAACTTGATGGGCACGACAACAAACAAGGGCCTACACACCAAAACTCAAGTAGCACCTTTCAATCCAAGTTCTCACTGTCAGTGCATCCGCTTTTAAAGTGAATACATTTAAAAAGTTTTCAAAAGGCACAATACACTTAAGAAACGTAGTGCACTTAGAGATACTCCAATGCCCCATCTCTCCTCCTCTCGTTGGCTGCTGCTCTTTGAGGGGAAAGCCTTGTCTGGCCGGTCAGAACCAGAGCTTCATACACATCTAAAGCTGACTACCTCCCAGAGTTGACAGTACGCATGTACCATAAGGAAGGGGACAACAGTCCCCAGTCTTTGGCCACCTTCACAGCAAGGAGCAATGGAAACCAAAGCAATGGCGGTGCACTGATAACCCTTGACCTTCACCCCATAACCCCGGCGACAACTGTTCTGCTCTCCAGTCCCTTGCTTTCTGACTGGTTAACCCTTAGTGATGGACCTCCTACTGCTCGTCTCTGATAGATGAAACATGCCCCTCCAACACAGCTTGAAAAGAGAAAATGTTTGTAATTAAGTTAAGCCTGCGACTCGGTTCATTTGTCTTATATCTCCTTGACCAAAAAACAAAACACTAGCATGCGTAGAATACCGGCTCAGCGGTCAACGGTAAGACTGTTTAATGTTAACGCTGCACCACACCGTGCCTCCGACGCTATCGTTCCCCCCCGCCCCCCCCGACGCTGTGGTCCTTGTGCAGCCATTTTGAACTTCACTTCCAAGATGGCGGGCATTTTTTGTTTTGATACATGTTTGCAGAAGAAACATTTCACTCAAAAAAACGCCAGTTTTACAATACCACGCGCATGCGCCCGCTCTTCAAATGTAAACAAACCAAAAAACACTGCCCAGTTAATGTAGCTAGTGGTAGGTAACTTACTAGCTGCCATAACACTGTCAAGTCAATTCATTGAGTGTTTGAATTAAACCCTAGTGTGTGTTTGTTAGCACTGATTTTAACGACTTTCCGTGTTAAGAGATCACAACTGGAATGGCTATTGGAAAGACTACCGTATCCTTAGGAGCCTATCCAGGATAGAGTGAGCGAAAAAATTAAAAAGTAATCGAACTCTTCGTCCCTTAAAGATTAGAATACAGTTATTAGCCAAACTAGGAGTATGGCCCAGTGAGGTCGGACGCTACAGTGAAGTTAGCTGTTTGAACTCGATAAAAGGCTACATGATGACCCTGCGACAATTTTGAAAGGTTCAAATGGATTCATGACTCGAGCGAGCCACAATGCCCCCAGTGTTTGCCAAGGTTTGATTAAGTACAAGCTTGTTTTTTTTCTATGTTTCTTTTTTCACCCAAAAAATAAAATACAATTTAGAGCTCTTGGCCACATTCATTTGGTGAAATGACAACAGAATTAGTCCTGTCTAAATTCAAAAGGCACAGTACATTAACATACAAATGATCCTCAGGTTATTCTTTTAGTTTCTTATTTTTGTTTATACAAAGAAAAAAGGATGTGCTGTTTTGAACAACGAAAGTCTAGAGTTGCTATATCAGACCATACATGTCAGCATCCTTACATGCGCACTCTTAATCTTAAGTGTGCAAATCTCTGCTCTTCTCCAGTGGATTGGCATCACGCTGGTTATATCTTCGCGTTGCGTCGTTCTCCATGTGAGAAAAGCGAAGGGGCAGAGAATCGCAATGTGTGTAATGTACTGTGTGTCAGTGAAAACTACACAGGGTTGAGTGAGCGGGGGTATTTTAGTCTGGCGTAGTCAACATGTGGTTTCTGTGAGGGGATCGGTTTGGTTGACGTGGCAACCGGGTTTCTATGACTAGTTGCCCCACCAGTCTGTTCCACTACCGGAGTGGCTGTAGTTGCCACCGTAGCCTGCATCGTTGCCGCCATAGGAGTTCCCGCCTCCAAAGCCACCTGGGAAGGACAGAGGTCGAGGGTCAATAGATTGTTATGATAGCTGTATGTGAGTTACTGAATTAATCTATATGGATGACCCCTCACACATGATTGAATCAGGAATTCCAAATCATCATGAATAAAAACTAAGGGACATTTAGAGTGGCTCTTCAAATGGTTCAGAAAAGGGCCTAGCGCTTACCTCCACCAAAGCCGCCACGGCTTCCGCCGCCTCCGTAACCCCCGGTGCGTGGGCCACCGCGCCCACCACCACCGCCAAAGCCGCCACCACCGGGTGTCTGACGGTAGTCCCTGGCACCAAATCCACTAGAGGAGAACCTAGCGGAGCGAGAACAAAAGTTGATCCACACAGAACATGTAGCTATTCTCCTTTCTGATCTAAAACCATTGGTAGCCCACTAACATCCCTGAAAAAGTTGTGTGCGCACCTCTTGGAGCGTCCGCGTCCTGTGTTGCCCTTGTGCTGGTTCTCATAACCCAGGCTCTCCAGCCAGGACGGTACCTCCTGCTTAGCCTCCACCAGGATGTCCAGCAGGTCTTTGGTGATGTTGCTGTTCTTGTCGTTGAAGAACGACGTGGCCAGACCTACAAAACGCAGACAGCTCTCAATACTCTACACACAGATCACGCAGAGCAACTCTCCGGGGCATGCGGTAGAATGAGCAACTTCAGTTCTTGAAAGACTTAAGGATTCTTAAAAAGACAATGCATGTGTGAGATCTTAAGTAATATAATAGTGTAGTTTTACTGTTTATCCTGAGTTATTCTCCTGTTTCTACAACATGTAGCCGAGTCTGTTCGGGCTAGCTACCAGCCCAGTCGTATCAGATGAAATACACAAACTCCGTTATTCACCGGCACCAGTGTGGTAATGCACTCTCCAACACAACGGGACAATCTACTGTTGTGCAGAGCTAAGCACACTATTCTCATTATACAACCAACCGAATGTCAGACTGACAACAGAACCTGATACACAAGGTGAGTGACGCATGTGACCTAGCTATCACTAACAATATGTGAATCCAAGAATCATTTGGTGATTTATCTGTTTAGTCCGAGTCATGTTAATTATGCAGCAAACAAAAAAAAAGCTCATTCTTGTTTTCGTAGCAAAATGTCCTGAAACGTTTTCCTTCGCATGCCCTCGAACACAATCTTGGTGTGTTAGAGCTGGGTCAAAATCCTACATGAACACACACACAGATAATGGGTCCTGATGGGAGAACCCCCCTCAAACACTAGTCCCACTCACCCAGGTTCCCCACGCGGCCTGTACGACCGATACGGTGGACATACTCCTCTATGTCGCTGGGCAGGTCAAAGTTGATGACGTGCTTGACGTTAGAGATGTCCAGACCCCGTGCAGCCACCTGCGGGAGAAGACAGAGGGAAACATAATGCAACCAGCAACGGCAAAAACCTTTCAGGTGGTGATCGTCGTTACGGTTGTAGTAGCTTCAATACAAATCCCGATAAGTTTTGATGCGTGTAGGATAAAAAGGGGGAAATTATATCCCTATGTCTGTTGACAGAAGGGGTGTGCGTGTTGCCGTACCGCGGTGGCCACCAGGATGGGGCAGCGGCCAGAGCGGAACTGGTTCAGCGCCTCTTCTCGGTCTCTCTGGGAGCGATCACCGTGGATACTGGTACAGGCGTAGCCCTCACGATACAGGAAGTCCTCCAGGGCGTCCGCTCCCTTCTTGGTCTCCACAAACACCAACGTCAGAGACTCCTTACCTAGACAGAGTGAGGAAGAGACATAGCGAGAGTGCGCGAAAGAGATGACAAGAAAAACAAGCAAACGTTGAGTACTTAGCTCACAGGCTATGAGCAGGATAAAGACTTCAGACAATGAGAGTGGCGATGGGAGCAGAAACAAAAAATGGTGCTGCGCTAACAGAGCAGGTGCTGATAGGGTGACCACATGTCCCAGATGGTGCAGGACAGCCCCGCATTATGGCCCTTGTCAGACATTCCAACAAGTCTCTTTTGCAGTCACATTGCACTTATTACAAGATATATCATAAGGATGTGGTACTGGTGATGTTAAACACTTCAATTGTTGTTGAGATCTGATATTCTGCGCGGCACAAGACGGGATGTAGGCCTATGTTACCTTCAACCAATCACATTTATCAAAACCTTTCGTGCTAAATTACATATAATCTTTGAGTGGACCGTTTACTTAACTTGTGCTTCTAACGAAGAGCTACAAAAGTAGGTGGGCCAAGGCCTAAATAGCCGTATTATACTGAAAGGTAATTTTGTCAAACTTGAGGGTCTCAATTCTCATAACTTGCTTATTCAGCATACAAAAGTATGTGGACACCTGCTCGTCGAACATGTCATTCCAAAATAACGGGCATAAATATGGAATTGGTCCCTACTTTGCTGCAATAACAGCCTCCACACTTCTGGGAAGGCTTTCCACTAGATGTTGGAACATGGCTGCCAGGAATTGCTTCCATTCAGCCACAAGACCATCAGTGAGGTCAGGCACTGATGTTGGGCGATTAGGCCTGGCTCGCAGTCGGTCGGTCGTTCCAATTCATCCCAAAGGTGTTCAAATGGGGTTGAGTTCAGGGCTCTGTGCAGGACAGTTAAGTGTGTCCACACCGATCTCGACAAACCATTTCTGTATGGCCCTCGCTTTATGCACGGGGGCATTGTCATGCTGAAACAGAAAAAGGCCTACCCCAAACCGCTGCCATCGAGTTGGAAGCACAGAATCATCTAGAATATCATTGTATGCCGTAGCGTCAAGATTTCCCTTCACTGGAACTAAGGGGCCTAGCCTGAACCATGACAAACAGCCCCAGACCAATATTCCTCCTCCACCACCTAGCCTTCTCCAGGTATCTGCTAAACCCAGATTTGTTTGTCAGGCGGTGAAGCGTAATTCATCACTCCAGAGAACGTGTTTCCACTGCTCCAAAGTCCAACGGTGGCAAGCTTTATGACACTCATAGTGCATAGTGATCTTAGGCTTGTGTGTGGCTGCTCGGTCATGGAAATCCATTTCATGAAGCTCCCAAAGAACAGTTCTTGTGCTAACGTTGATTCCAGAGGCAGTTTGGAACTCTGTAGTGAGTGTTGCAACCGAACAGACACGATTTTTAAGCGCTACCCACTCAGCGGTCCCGTTCTGTGGGCTTGTGTGGCCTACCACTTTGCAGCTGAGCAGTTGTTGCTCCTAAACATTTCCACTTTACAATAACAGCACTTACAGTTGACCAGGGCAGCTCTAGCAGGGCAGAGAGTTGACAAACTGACTTGTTGGAAAGTTGGCATCCTAGGATGGTGCCACGTTGAAAGTCAGAGCTCTTCAGCACAGACCATTCTACGGACAATGTTTGTCTATGAAGACTGCATGGCTATGTGCTCGATTTTATACACCTGTCAGCAACAGGTGTGACTGAAATAGCTGAATCCACCAATTTGAAGGGGGTGTAGTGCATTTGCTGCTACGACACCCACGGTAAATCCCATAGAGCCTGGCAGTGAATGCCGCAGTAGATGGGACTTGCCGCCAAAGTTCAAATATTTAAACTTATTCCGTAGCGTTTTCTACCCGATGTTCATTAGCATTCTTTGTTTACTGAAGTCACCCTAGCAACGCATACCATCGTGCTGGCTTTTGCTGTCACCATATTTGTTTTTACTTTCTTGTCCCGCTATGCCAACTGGTATGATGGTTTTGCGTCCCTCGTCTATACGCAGCATAACTGTTTTACATTCCCTGAGACCAACCAGAAATCGTTTCCTTGGCCAAATAGTGCCAGATTCTCATTAACAGCCAGTCTCTTTCTGCATCAGGCAAAAGAGTAGGTGCTTCAATTAGCTAGTTCGTTGCAGCGGAAGGGGGATTTGTGTGCCGGGGTTATTTTTTGTTATTAATGTAGGCTACTGTCCCGCAAATGTGCCACAAAATCATCTCGTTGTCCCGCATTTGGGTATTTTAAATGTGGTCACCCTATAAAATCGATGGTGGTGTGACTGAATTCATCACCATGGAGCAACGAAACAAATGGCAACCAGGGGAGCAGAAGCATCATCCCTTTCACTGACAAATTATTAAGTGCAAATGGTAAGGTTATGCAGAGTTATGCCAAATGTCCTCATAACAGAATTAGCCAGCTGTCCCATAACTCAAAATGTCCTCACAGCCATTTGGAATAGTACAAGTAAATGAGTAGTCTCAGTTTTGTCAGCAGTGGACCAACACTGCATTAATGGCTATCGGCACAAACGGTCAAGTGTGAAACTGGATGGGGGGTGGATAGGGGGCATGTGGTGGTGGGGGCATTGTTGACATTCTCTGATGACCCTACGTCTAATTCAACAGCAGCAGCATTCAGTAACAGGTAGGCAGCGGGCTGCATTTGGGTATGGTTGGCATGGCAACACTGAGCGATGAGAGACCAGGACCAGGTTTGAGTGTCTTAAAAACGCATCCTGCCTTCCTTGGAATAATTGCTGATTTGACATGTTTGGATAGGTGAAGTCTTGAAGATTATCGCAAAAACATTCACCTATCCAGTCATAATATCTGTGCTAATGTCACAGAAGGCGGGATGTCTATTCTAAATATTCAAAGATAAGATAAAGATAGAAGGCAAGTGTTTCCAATGACAACGCCTACTCATAATTGGTTAAACACCGATGAGGTCATTGGAAACTCATCGTCTATCTTTCCCCCCCACAAAACATAGAAACGCCATTTTCACATATGCTGATGGTCGAGATGAATATGAAGTTAATTAATATTTCCCCCCCCTTTAACATAGATGGACTAAAACTACTTTTATAGGAGACGTAGCTCCTTTAGACAGTTGACTAACAGAGTGTAGCTCAGTTTACAAAGGCAACAGCCCAACGTGTCCTTCATCTCCCATACTTGTGTGTGTGTGTGTGTGTGTAACACCCAGACAGTAACACCAAGCCAAAAACACCAAAGCTGTGCTCCAATTAACATCCTCCTTTGAGGATGGTAAGTGTTACTGCTGGTTCTAATGACAGGGTTGGAAAACCCTGGTCCTGGAGGGCTGTAATTTAGTCTTAGTGTTGGGCTGGAACAAAAGCCTGCATACCACAGCTCTCCAGGCCTCGAGTTGCCCACCCCTGACCTAAGGGTAGGATTCCCCTGGTCCTGAGACTGCAACCATTTTGTCTGGCCCTAAAGCTCTTTTGAGAAATTATGAAAGGAGAAATAGAGGGTTGGGGACCAGGGAAGGGAAGAGGATAGAGTGGGATGTTTGCCAGTTGGGAGGGTCAGATTGGGGGTTATAGTACCATAATAATACTTACCGGGTGTCACTGCAGCCTCCTGAACATCAGGAGCATCACTGGGAATGACTAAATAAAACCAAACCAAACCGCCCAGTACAGTAAACCAAAGGCAGTGTGGAGTAACTTAACAGTTCTTAACAGATATGTAATAACTAGCACTTTCCCAATCATCCACCCTCAGTTTCACCCAGGGGAGAATGGTGAAGGTTCATCACGTGAACCAGTTTAGGAGACACATGTCCACGGGGCAGTTCATTTACTTTGGGCATACAGACTAACAGGTGGTTGGGGGTGGGGGCAAGGGAAAAGGCTAACAAATGTACCCTTTAAGATAAACACCTTAGCAAGTATCATCAATTAGTTTCAATACATCTGTGACTGAACCAATAATTTAGATATACACATATACACACACTAGTTGACTGATACGGGGCACAGTGTTGAAGCCACCGTGCCTCCATCTTGGCACTGCCCCACTATCGTAAAAAAAACATTTTGGAAGCTATAGAAATGCATTTCTTAATGTCTACATTTTTGTTTTCCACATTTATTTTATTGCCGACCACCTTAATGCACACTTAAAATTATATTTCGAGACAAAATATATAAAAACATTGTCCTTAAAGTAAACATTTGACATTACTAATGTTACTGTGCCCACTACAACACAAAATACTTAAACATGTAATTTGCCCTAGAAACATTAATTGAAATACTGTAGAATTCCATTAATTCCTATGGAGGACTGCTCCTACTGGGGAGTGCCAATATGGCCGACCGGTGGCTTCAGAGCGAGCGTGTGTAACAGGGTTTGAGGGTTATGGGGTAGAGTTGGTGTCTTTGTTCGTTCGTGTGTGCGTTCCTTACCTGTAGCGTTGAGCAGGTCCAGGAGGAAGGATCTCTTGTCACCATCCTCCACCCACACTACTTTCTGGGTGATGTTTTCTGAGGTGGACCCCACACGGCCCACGGCCAGGAAGATATAGTCCTCCAGGAAATCACGCGCCAGCATCTAACAGTCAGAAACACAGTCAGAAACACGCACCCAGGATTTTACTCTATTTCTCAAGCTTGCGTCACTACTGGTGCATGCGTGTGTACCTGGATCTCCTTGGGGAAGGTAGCACTGAACATCATGGTCTGACGGATGCCTTTAGGGGGCATGGTGTCCTGCTCCACGATGCGTCTGATCTGGGGCTCAAAACCCATGTCCAACATCCTGTCAGCCTCGTCCAGCACCAGGTAGCTGACAGGGATGACAGAAACAGCTCACTTAACACTCTGGTCACTCACTTATGTTAGTGTAGGACAAAACATTAGCCAACTCATTATCATTAGCACTAGCCAACTCGTCAGCACTAGTTAACCAGTGCTAATGAGGTGGCTAACAAGTTCTCTTTAGCAAACTCACTTGCAGTAGTCGAGGCCAATCTTGCCCCTTTCCATCATATCCACCAGGCGCCCGGGTGTGGCCACCAGAAGGTGGCAGCCTCGCTCCAGGTCTCTGATCTGCTGGCCGATGTCAGCCCCCCCGTACACCACACAGGGACGCACCCGGGAGCGGTACGCAAACTAAGAGATACACAGGACAGTTCAGAACACTAGTACAGCCATAATTCAGTTTTAACCATCACCCTTTCATTGTCTTTGGAGTATCGTTCTATAACAGATGTTACCGAGAAACATCTGACTGCAGAACACTTATGTTACATATAACTCATTTTGACATGATATAAGATTGTACCAGTGATTGAAGATGGAACCAGAAGACATGGCACTGGGCATTTTGCCCCTCCATAACACACACTAGTACAGGGGAAGTGTGCATGCCAAGAAAATACATTTTATTTATCTAGTTGCAATCAATCAGCCTGTTGGGAATCAGTAACCTTCAGTTCACCATCTTCCTTAGCCACAACAAGGCTACTCTACTAGTGTCACTACAACACCATTCATGGTCTGTCCATCGTGTATGGTTTTGTCTGTGGAGTTTTAGCCCACACCTTTCTGGACTCTTCGTAGATCTGCAGGGCCAGTTCTCTGGTGGGAGCCAGGACCAGGGAGAGAGGATACTGCTTACGGCGCCCATATTTACCGCTGTCCTGTGGCGGGAAGCAACAAGTGTTGGTCAACCTCAGCACACCACATAAATAAATAGCACACATGCAAGTCAGGAGGGGGCAATTTAATTGCTTTCATAGAAAAGCAGCGTTTCAGATTGATGGAAAAACTCAACGTTACAGGCTGCTCGTGTATGTGAATGTACCTGTCCGTTCTTGCCAGCCGCTGCAGCGTCTCCAGGCCCCTGTGTGTAGATCTGGCTCAGCACTGGCACCAGGAAGGCTGCAGTCTTACCCGAGCCTGAGGAGAGGAACATTCAGTAATTTACTCGATAATCATTCATTTTTGCTGGTCTGAAAGAAAATCCCAAAACATGTTTATATTCATAATATATTTAGCTCAATTTGTAATGCAAGAGAATCAAATTAAAGTCCCTAAACAGGCTCAAATTCCATTTTATCCTTTGGCGAATCCTTCCGCTACCATCTCCCACCTTAAAGTAAAGCTTCTTCATTCATTCTCTTACCAGTCTGAGCACAAGCCATGAGGTCTCTCTTGGACTTGATGACCGGGATAGCGTATTTCTGGACAGGGGTGGGCCGCGTGTAGTGGGTCAGGGCAATGTTGCTCATGATGATCTCACCCATGTCCACATCATGGAACTGAAATACCAAAACACAGGCGCTGTTAGTTTTGAATCACTTCTTTTTTTTTTTTTTTTCATTTTTAATTTCACCCCCTTTTCATGGTATCCAATTGCTAGTAATTACTATCTTGTCTCATCGCTACAACTCCCTTACGGGCTCGGGAGAGACGAAGGTCGAAAGCCATGCGTCCTCCGAAACACAACCCAACCGCACTGCTTCTTAACACAGCGCGCCTCCAACCCGGAAGCCAGCCGCACCAATGTGTCGGAGGAAACACCGTGCACCTGGCTCCCTTGGTTAGCGCGCACTGCGCCCGGCCCGCCACAGGAGTCGCTGGTGCGCGATGAGACAAGGATATCCCTACCGGCCAAACCCTCCCTAACCCGGACGACGCTAGGCCAATTTTGCGTCGCCCCACAGACCTCCCGGTCGTGGCCGGCTGCGACAGAAACCTGGGCGCGAACCCAGAGTCTCTGGTGGCGCAGCTAGCGCTGCGATGCAGTGCTCTAGACCACTGCGCCACCCGGGAGGCCCAGTTTTAAATCACTTCTACTCTTAAATTTTGTCAATAAGAGTTACTTGAAAGTGTTCCATAGAGTGTTTTCCTTGATCTACAAGACAATTGTTGACTGTAAAGCCAGTGATGTGACTTACACTATCAATGTGTGGCGGGCAGTTGGATCCAGTGGCCTCCACAGGAATGTCGTCGTATTTCTCAAAGTTAATACCTGTGTTGCCGCTTGAGAACAGCTCCCTGGATGAGCGGAAAAAGATTAGGGTTAGAGGACATCACGTTAGACAACACCTAACATGACTATTTAAAAAGTTACCCAAAATTGCTGAACACTCCTATTGCACACTCCCAGCTGTAAGAGTGAGTCTAAGATCAATATGGTTGAGTATGCTTATATAAATGGCACACTTTAGTTGCAGAACTCCTAGACACACTGGTTTTGGCCAATGTAACAGTTGAGAGGAGAAGAGTGAGACTCACGCTTCCAAGCGTTCGTTGGCGGGGCTGGGTTTGGACCAGTCCTCATCGTCCCTGGAGTCTTCCTGCCAGCGGTTGTTGCCTCCACCGCCATAACCTCCACGCTGATAACTACAACAGACACACTGCTCAACACGCTTCACAATCATCAGCTGTCTGAACACACACCTACTTGTATAGCAAAATACATTCCGCTGACTGGTACTTACCCTCTACCCCCTGATGATCCACGGTCGTTGTAGAAAGAAGCCTTGCCCCTCCCGCCAAAGCTGTTATAGGCCGCGTCTTGTCTGGGAGTACCTCCCCAGCCTCCACCATCCTGTCCACCACTAAACCCTAGCGAGAGAGAGTGGATAGCTTAGTGAGTACCACCATTAAAATATTGCTTGGGAGGCAAACAGCCGTTTTGGTAAATGGATTTGATTGGATCGAATGATTGGAGTATAGGATAGACAGAATCTGCAGGGGCGTTTTTTCTCTCTGCATCTTTCAAGTATTGTCTGCGTATTTTATCAATAAAACATATAGCTATACGTGTCTTAAGTAAAGGAGTCTGATTTGTATTAAGTATTTTATTACATTATTTCCATTGCTGGTGACTCAAGGAAATTCTGCCTCTGCAGATGGTCTATTAGTAGTCATTACTAGTATTACCGAGTAAAAATGTGTCTATATGCACAGTAGGACCTAGAGGACCAGATCTAGAGCATAATACAATACCTACTACTTGCATCAGTCTTATAGTATTGGTTATTACTGCGGAATAGATAAATACAATTTGGCACAGTAGGTTTCCCCACCTGCGATGTGCATTGGCTGATTAAACGAGGCGCCACCCATGCTGTTACCGCGGTAGCTGCCACGCCCACCTCTGTCATTTCGGGGAGGCCCGCCGCGTCCCCCGGAGCCCGTATTGCGGTTGTCATGGTAACCATTGGCAAAGCCGTTGCTGCGTCCACCATCCCATCCTCCTGGAGAGTCTTCATGGACAGGGTGAGGGGAATGAAAGGAAGAGGGGGATGATGAGACGGAGGTAGAGAAAGTGTACTATGGGGTTGTCATGTTATCAGAGACTACGAAGGGGATAGATTGGACTCCCAAGCCCACAGACAAAGGAAAATACTCCCATCACTTCTAAAATATCAGTTCCCATCACCCATCATTTTAGAGATTCAAACTTGTAAAAAGGGAGGCCAACTGACTGAACTTGGCAGTATGAGTTCACAACAGAACATCTCTGCAGAATACCTATACTTCCAAAGAATCCTACAATACAAGATCAGGCCCCCGTCTGAGGTGGGGACATTTACTACAGCGATCTGCCCAGCTCTGCATGCTGGCCGTCTCATCTTTCCCATTGGTGGCAACACCATTAGGAGTGCGGGCTAGGTAGCAGGCTGGTCAGGGGACCGTTAAGGGCTTCACCACTGCCAGAAGTGACAAACAGCCCCAACCCATAGGGTTTTTCTTTCACTTCAAGGTGGTAAAGCTTTAGATAAAAGGTAGCCTAGGGAGAGATGATCCTAAATATGTAGTAAGCAGCAGCTTCCACATCCACCTGTGGGTCCTCAGGGGCTCCTTCAACACCAGATTTCACACACACACAGGTCAAACCTAATGTGGTGAATACACACACTAGCTGAGGCTTCAGACCAGGCCTAGTGCTGTGCACAAACACACACTGTTCATATCCCTGTGCACTATGCAAACAGCGCTAGCCAGTAGCCACATTCTGTAGGATCAAAAACTACCATTCAGAGGCATTGCTAAGAAACTGAGTCAGCTAGTTTCATGTTGGACAAGGGGTCCAGAAATACTTGTTCATTTAGCCTAGTCCTCTATTGATGCAAACTGTGCATTAACACAAGGGATGCAATAACGTGTAATTCAAATTGATGCAGGCTGAATGAGCTACCTTAATAAAAGACAATTCTGTCTAAATTACTTGAGTTGAAGACTCCAACAGTAAGCAATATCCTATATGAATGTATAGAGTGGCTTAGCCAATGTTTAATCAGACAGTAAAATTAGCAGGTCTGCTTACTCTTTATGGAGGGCCTATTTCTGGACAGTAGAGTTAACACAGCAGACCAAATTAAGGTGGAAGGATACAGGAATCACATCATAACCAATCAGGATTCAGATCAGTCAGCCCCTACAGCAGCACACTGCAAGCTCTGACATCACTACGCATGGCACAATGCCAAAGACAAGCGAAGCCTAAGCTGCACAATTTCAGACCCCACCAAGTTACACAGGATTTTCCTTGGTCAATTACAGTGCCTACTGGAATGATTCCAAGTAAAGGCTAATAGCTATTTAAGCTCATCAAATGTGCAACATTTCCTTCATACAGGAGTCCCTGCTTTGATTCCATTCAATATGTATACTCCTAGAATGACCAGAAGGTAGTAAATACTACATACCAAAGGTTAGTTTTGATACAGCTATATTCCTACTGCAGATACACAACATAAGGATGTTAGCATTGAGCATACTGCAGCTCCCATTGGCATTAGTAATACAGCCATTCTAGCGACGCAGGACAGAATCTCACTAAAAATATCAATTTTAAACAACCATGCAACAGAAGCAAGCTACTGAATACTAGAACACACAGCTTTGATACCAGTCCATGGCTGCATATTCTCAAGTGATACCCTATTCCCAGTAGTAGGAATTGGGTGTGGTGTTCTCTTAGGGGAATAGCCTACGTGTCATGCAGGTACACAGGTATACCATTTATGTCTGACCAGACCCCATTGTTAAAGTGGTAAAAGTCTAGCTCCTGAGGCCAGTCTTGGGTAACCTAAGCAAAGGTACAGGGGAAGGAGGCTATAAAAACAGATTCTCCTTCCATAAGTTGGCTGATACAATACGAGTAGGTTGACATGGCACTAATAGTTACCGGCCATACAGTTATCCCATCTAGGTGTATAGTTATTTTTGTGTCTTTGGTGGCATTGAGGGTACTGCTTAAGAGAAACTTTCTGGGACACTACATATTGTAAAGGCTTTCAGTACAGAAAATACTGTGGGTTAGAATATGTGCAAGATCACACATACAGTGCACCCCAAAACAAACACACAAAACAAGATTAAAAATCCAAGTTCCCAATACGGCCATCTCATCATTGAAAGCAGCTATAATACGATGTTAAAATTAGATGTGCTGCAATGTCAACAATTATTTTTATTTTTTTTATCTAACGCATTGGCCTAGATGGAGCCATCATATCCTGTTCCCTCTCATATATTTGTAAGCAGCATCTGAGCAAAATCAGCAGAGAAAAGCAAATCAGTTGAAGCTGGGTGTCGCATTGTTTTTCAAAAGTCTAATCCCCTTCACATTGGGTTCCATATACACAGATTCAGCTTAAGTTTGTGGAATCTGTGCACCTGGAACAACCCACATTGGTGTTTCTGGTGTGTAAAAGGCCATTTCATGCGACTACAAATGCAGGGTGCCCTCAGCACAAAGGAGACGGAAGGCACTTACAGGAGTTCACTGGAGGTGGCACTGAATAACCGTACTGTCTACCAGAGGAATAAGCATTTTCTGTTGTGGGATAAAAAAAAAAGACAATGTCACAAAAGTGTGAGATGAAGTTAACCCAAGAAATGCTTTACCATGATTAATGAGATGTTCCATTGGGATATACTCTGGCATTTAATATCTTGTACAACTTCTCAGAGGCAAGTCAGTGCTAGCCTAGTTAGCATGAGAATGTTTTCTTAGGACACCGGCTTGCCTTTCCCTTAAGAATATTGTGATCTGTTGGACCCAGTGGGCAGCAAGCAGTAAACACAACTGTTAACTTTCCAAATCCAACAATCATGGTGTGCAGATTATTCAGAAATGGCAGAAAGAATGTTGATTTCTCTTGTGCATTAACTGGAAGTATTTTTGTTGGGCCGGTCGAGAAAAAAAAAGTTGCCACGATTGAAACAAGTGTACACTACCCTCTGCAATTTTGCATCTCAAGGTTTCCCAGACTTTTGACACATGCCCCATGGTGTTAAAAAAGTGATGTAATGGCCTCCCGGGTGGCACAGTGGTCTAAGGCACTGCATCGCAGTGATAGCTGTGCCACCAGAGACTCCGGGTTCGAGCCCAGGCTCTGTCGCAGCCGGCCGCGACCGGGAGGCCCATGGAACGGCGCACAATTGGCCTAGCGTCGTCCGGGTTAGGCCGGCAGGGATATTCTTGTCTCATCGCGCACTAGCGACTCCTGTGGCGGGCCAGGCGCAGTGCACGCTGACCAGGTCGCTAGGTGTACGGCGTTTCCTCCGACACATTGGTGCGGCTGGCTTCCGGGTTGGATGCGCGCTGTGTTAAAAAGCAGTGCGGCTTGGTTGGGTTGTGTTTCGGAGGACGCATGGCTTTCGACCTTCGTCTCTCCCGAGTCCGTATGGGAGTTGTAGCGATGAGACAAGACAGTAACTATTAACAATTAGATACCACGAAATTGGGGAGAAAAAGGGGGTAAAAAAAGTGATGTAGTAAACAACCAATGTTAACTTTTTTTCTTCTTCTTTGAGCTATGACAGTAAAATTGATTGACTGATTTGTAATGGAATTATGGTTTGAAATGCATCAGAAATGTATTGGGAAGTTGAGGAAAACAGGCAATTGTGTATGATCTTCTGTGTAGAAAAGATCATAGTAGTTTTTTTCCACCAGTCTGGTTTACAGCCTGCTCCTGCCCACTCTGTTCTAAGACATTCTGAGGGAAACAGAAGACAGTGTTCTGAGAGCCTCATCTTTCAGTCATGGGGTCACAATATTTTGTAGCTTAAACCGTTAGATCCACATTTCTAGGAAGAAAACAGACACCGCTCTTTTTTATTACAAACCACTTTTAGCAGCTAAAAGCTATATGAACCAAGCGCAACCCCCCCCAAGAGTTTCTCACGGCCCCATTTTCAAATCACAACTGCTTGACTAAAAGATTGGACAACAAAACATTGTCTTTTGATAGACACTTGAGCAAATTATAATATTTGCTGCAGGAAGCTTTAACTGTAGTTCAGCTCATCTGGGAGAGAGGAGTCAGTGTTGGCAATTCCTGCTGGCAATTCCACTAGCTTAGCCAAAAGTACTTTCTATGTGCACCAGTCAAATGCCCTGTCTTTTAGCAAACTCAATAACTTTCTCTAGGTCAGCAGATCCCAACCAGCGGTCCACAAAAATTTGTGGAAAATAATTGAGCTTTTGGTCTTCAGGAAGGAAAAGGTTGGGAATCGCTGTTCTAGGATACCGGAATATTTTGTACAAGTCCTTATATCCCCATTTGAATGCACAAGGCACCTTTGCAGTTGCAACTAACCGGATCAACAGTCCTAACTGTAGCATGTGTGCTGTTCAGTTTCTTTTTTATAAACAGCAGGTAGAAGGACTGACGTGTGATTTGATTGCTGAAGTGGGGTTGTGACTGACAATGAGCAATACGGTCCGCATTCCAATGTTGTGTCACCCCTGGATGGTCAGGTGACATGTAGAAAGTACATGTCAACAAGTGGCAGCTTTCCACAACGATCAATAGGACCTCAAGCGGCACGTTTCCTTATTTGTTAGGAACGCTATTACGTTTATCGAGAGCTGTAGAAGCATTGGATTGTGGTAAACGCCTTATGCAGGTGGAAGGGCGACATTTGAACATTACGTATTCCAGGTCATGTGAATATAATTTTATTATTTCCACGCCTGTGAGCCAAGAGTTGTTAGTCAAGACACAAAAATCAGGTTGTACGTCATTGTAGGGCTGGGCAATATGGCTTAAGTCTACATTTTTTTACAAATGTATTGGTGATTCACAATACATATCTAGATTTTTTGTTGTTCTCCAAATAGGCTTTGTTGTACAATTTAAAGTCAAATACACTATATTTGACAGTCCACAATAATCAAATTAATTTGAGGCTTGTGAAATTATACCAAGGCTAAATACATGGGTTTTGTGATTGTGTAAGACTTATACAACCACAAAACCCACTAAGACTTTATTTTATCAAAAAAAGTTAATTCTGCTTCTTTGATGGACAGCGTATTGAAAATGCAGATTTCGGAATTCTAACGCAACCACTGGGTTTATTTTCTTTCCAAAACTTCTACACTAGGGAATTTATTTAACAAAATACATTTGTTTAAATTCTTTAGTCTAAGACGTTGGGGGGAGGTGGGGTGCTAAGCTGACATGGAATTGTTTTAAGACAGCTGATCCATAGTCATACTATTTGATTACGAATGTTAAGACCCCTTTGGGTATCAAAAATATCAAAACAATGTTGAGTTTGGCCATTATTACTAAAAACCCATAGAAAACACTCATAAAAGGACACAGAAAATGAATCATAAGATACAAGGTTGACGTGTGTCCTAAATCTAGGAGATATGTTTTTAAGTCATGAAATATTTCATTAAAAAAACAACACATTTAACCCCTTTTTTGGTGTCACAAAACTACCCGTATTCTTCAAAAAAATTAAAATTAAAAAGCGGTACCGGTTATCTTCAGACGAGTCCCGTGACCCTTGTGGGGGTCCTTTAGCAAAACGGAGAACGCCATCGTGTTTGTGAGAATTCCCCCTTTCCATAATGTGGTCCCATTAGTTTGTAGCCCAAACGGTTCAGACACTTGTGGGGGTCGTAAAGCAAAACACCGTTGTGTTAGTGAGTCTCCCCTTTTCATAGAGTGGTCATAAATTTGCGCTGTAGGTCAGACCGTTCAGATGCTAGACGTTGACTCGAGAAAAAAAGATTTTTGGGATGTCTCATGGTCTGACAAACACAGCTGGAGCTCTGCCACCTTTCACCACAGATGAGAAAGTGAGACACTGGAGGATGCAGATACCTCTAGCTTTAACTGACTGATTTTGATGGGGACTTTTTTAATGTAACTTGGATTGATGCAACAGTGCTTCAATTAACTTGGGGATTAACTGACAAATGCATGTATTTCTGGTCGAAGTTGTAATTTCAACCTGTCCCAACCCCATTAAAACACTGGTCAAAACTTATTGCGCAACTGCTGTCAGATTTCAAAAAAGCTTTACCGAAAAAGCACACCATGCAATAATCTGAGTACAGCGCTCAGAGCCCAAACAAGCCAAAGAGATATCCACCATGTTGTGGAGTCAACAAAGTCAGAAATAGCATTATAAATATTCACTTACCTTTGATCCTCATCAGAATGCACTCCCAGGAATCCCAGTTCCATAATAAATGTTTGATTTGTTCGATAACGTCCATTTATGTCCAAACACCTCCTTTTGTTCGCGCGTTTAGTACACAATCCAAACTGACGACGCGCTGGCAGGTCCAGGCGAAAGTTCAGACGAAAGTCATATTACAGTTCGTAGAAACATGTCAAACTAAGTATAGAATCAATCTTTAGGATTTTTTTATCATAAACCTTCAATAATGTTCCAACCGGAGAATTCCTTTGTCTTCAGAAATGCAGTGGAACACAAGCTACCTCATGTGAATGCTCGTGACCAGCTCATGGCACTCTGCCAGACCTCTGACTCAATCCCCTCATTCCCCCCTCCTTTATAGTAGATGCATCAAACAAGGTTCTAAAGACTGTGGACATCTAGTGGAAGCCTTAGGAAGTGCAATATGACCCCATTTCCACTGTATCTTGGATAGGCAAAGAGTTGAAACACTACAAACCTTAGATTTCCCCCTTCCTGGTTGGATTTTTTCACAGGTTTTTGCCTGCCATATAAGTTCTGTTATACTCACAGACATCATTCAAACAGTTTTAGAAACGTCAGTGTTTTCTATCCAAATTTACTAATTATATGCATATTCTAGCTTTTAGGACAGAGTAGCAGGCAGTTTACTCTGGGCACCTTTTTATCCAAGCTACTCAATACTGCCCCCCCGTCCCAAAGAAGTTAACTTCTCTAGGGTAGGGGGCAGCATTCGGAATTTTGGATGAAATGCATGCCCAAATTAAACTGCCTGCTTCTCGGGCCCAGAAGATATGAATATAACTGGTAGATTTGGATAGAAAACACTCTGACGTTTCCAAAACTGTTAAAATAGTGTCTGAGTATAACAGAACTGATTTGGCAGGCGAAAACCTGAGAAAAATCCATTCAGGAAGTATTTTTGTTTTTTGTTTTGTAGTTTTCTATTCAATGCCATTACAGTATCCATTGACTTAGGACTCAAATTGCAGTTTCTATGCCTTCCACTAGATGTCAACAGTCTTTAGAAATTGTTTCAGGATTGGATTCTGAAAAATGAGGAAGAGCAGTCTGAATGAGTGGACCCTAAAGTGTCACAGAGCTTTTTCATGCGCGAGACCGAGAGAGTGCGTTTCTTGTTTACCTTTTAAATTGACGACGTTATTGTCCGGTTGAAATATTATCGATTATTTAGGCTAAAACAACCTGAGGATTGAATATAAACATCGTTTCTATGAACTTTACGGATACAAGTTGGATTTTTTTGTCTGCCTGTTTTGACTGCGTTTGAGCCTGTGGATTATTGACGAAAACGCGAACAAAACGGAGGTTTTTGGATATAAAGAGACTTTATCGAACAAAAGGAACATTTATGGAGTAAATGAATGTCTGCTGAGTGCAACCATATGAAGATCATCAAAGGTAAGGGATTAATTTTATCTCTATTTCTGACTTGTGTAACTGTTCTACTTGGCTGGTTACTGTTTGTAATGATTTGTCTAGTGGGCTATGTTCTCAAATAATCGTAAGGTATGCTTTCGCCGTAAAGCATTTTTTTGCGCCGTAAATCTTACACCGTGGTTGGATTCACAAGAAGTTAATCTTTAAACGTATGTAAAATATGTTTTGTTTTCTGAATTTTTATAATGAGTATTTCTGTATTTGAATTTGGCACCCAGCAGTTTCACTGGCTGTTGAAGGGGTGGGAGACTAACGTCAAACGTACCCAAGAGAGGTTAAGGAGAAGTTTATCCAAAGTTCCATGAATAACACATGTATTTTCATCAACATTTATAATGAGTATTTCTGTAAATTGATGTGGCTCTCTGCAAAATCACCGGATGTTTTGGAGCAAAACATTACTGAACATAACACGCCAATGTAAACTGAGATTTTTGGACATAAATATGAACTTTATCAAAAAAAACATACATGTATTGTGTAACATGAAGTCCTATGAGTGTCATCTGATGAAGATTATCAAAGGTTAGTGATTCATTTTATCTCTATTTATGCTTTTTGTGACTCCTCTCTTTGGCTGGAAAAATGCTGTGTTTTTCTGTGGCTATGTACTGACCTAACATAATAGTTTTCGTTATAAAGCCTTTTTGAAATCTGGCACGTTGGCTGGATTCACAACAAGTGTAGCTTTAATTTGGTGTATTGCATGTGTAATTTCATGAAAGTTTAATTTTTATAGTAATTTATTTGAATTTGGCGCTCTGCAATTTCACTGGATGTTGGCCATGCGGGACGCTAGCGTCCCAGAAGCGCAGAAGGGTAGGCCTATAGAATTTGGAACTGGTAACTGAATCGGCAGAAGAGCTCGCTCAGTGAGAGTCTGTACTCTGGTAATACAAGTCAGGGCTGATGTCTTGTATGTGATTTATTGGGTGTCAAAGATACCGCTTACCGTTTTTGGAGACTTCTTTGTTCCTCAAGTGAGGTGGAATGTAACGCCCTAGGAACAGTGGGAAATGTTAGGACTATCAGTTTTCACATTGAGAAACAAATAGTATGGTAAAGCCATCAATGAAGATCGAGCTACACTAAATGCAAATTATTGTGCTGTTAATACTTACTGCCTGTGCCTCCTCCCTGTCCGTCAGAGTTCAAGTCTAGGCCAGCAAGCTGAAAACACAAAAATACTGTTGGAGTGCATCAAGTGATTTTACCACAAACATGGTCAAATACAACCAAGGGGTGAATTAACGCTTCCAAATCTGATGGCGCAAAGTGCCAAAAGTCTGATCCTAGCACTGATTGGACAGGTTCAAGTTCAGTATGAAGGATAGCCTGTACAGTGCATTCGGAAAGAATTCAGAGCCCTTACCCGGTTCCACATTTTGTTAGGTTACAGCCTTATTCTAAAATTGATTAAATTCCCCCCCCCCTCAATCTACACACAATACCCCATAATAACAAAGGAAAAACAAAAAAAAACAGAAATATCACATTTACATAAGTATGCAGACCCTTTACTCAGAACTTTGTTGAAGCACCAATGGCAGCCTTGAGTCTTCTTGGCACACCTGTATTTGGAGAGTTCCTCCCATTCTCCTCTGCAGATCCTCTCAACTCTGTCGGGTTGTATGGGGAATGTCGCTGCACAGCTATTTTCAGGTCTCTCCTGAGATGTTGGATCTGGTTCAAGTCCAGGCTCTGGCTGGGCCATTCAAGGACATTCAGGAGACTTTTCACAAAGCCATTCTTGCATTGTCTTGGCTGTGTGCTAAGGGTTGTTGTCCTGTTGGAAGGGAAACCGTCGCCCCAGTCTGAGGTCCTGAGCACTCTGGAGGAGGTTGTCATCAAGGCTCTCTCTGTACTTTGCTCTGTTCATCTTTCCCTCGTTCCTGACTAGTCTCCCAGTCCCTGCCGTTGAAAAACATCCCAACAACATGATACTGCCACCCCGCTTCACCGTAGTCATGGTATTGGCTAGGTGATGAGTTGTGCCTGGTTTCCTCCAAACGTGATGCTTGGCACTCAGGCCAAAGAGTTCAATCATGGTTTCATTAGACCAGAGAATCTTGTTTCTCATGGTCTGAGAGTTCTTTTAGGTGCCTTTTGGCAAACTCCAAGCAGGCTGTCATGTGCCTTTTACTGAGGAGTTGGTTCTGTCTGGTCACTACCGTAAAGGCCTAATTGGTGGAGTGCTGCAGAGATGGTTGTGTCCTTCTGGAAGGTTCCCCCCATCTCCACAGAAGTACTCTGGAGCTCTGTCAGTGACCATCAGGTTCTGGGTCATGGGCCCTTCTCCCTTAATTGTTCAGTTTGGCCGGGCAGCGAGCTCTAGGAAGAGTCTTGTTGGTTCCAACCCTCTTCTATTATAAGAAGGGAGGCTACTGTGTTCTTGGGGACCTTCAAAGCTGCAGACATTTTTTGGTACCCTTCCCCAGAACTGTGCCTCGACACAATCCTGTCTCAGAGCTCTAGAGACAATTCCTTCAACCGCATGGCTTGGTATTTGCTCTGACATCCACTGTCAACTGTGGGACCTTATATACAGGCGTGCGCCTTTCCAAAACAGGTCCAATCAATTGAATTTTCCACAGGTGGACTCCAAGTTCAAGAGACATCAAGGATGATAAATGGAAACAGGGTGCATCCATGCTCAATTTCAAGTCTCATAGCAAAGAGTCGAAATACTTATGTAAATCAGCAATTTTTAATGAATTTGCAAAAATGTCTACAAACCTTTCCTTGCTTTGTCATTATGGGGTATTGATGGGGGGGAAAGTATTGAATCCATTTTAGATAAGTCTAAAATAAAATGTGGAAAAAGCGAAGGGGTCTGAATACTTTCCGAATGCACTGTATACTAAGTCAATGAATCGAATGTTTACATTACTGAAGTGATTCTGTGTGTGGGGAAAGTTCAAAGTTACAGCTCTTGGCTTACATGACCAAATTGTTTTCGCGTGTGCACCATTGTGCGTATGTTAATTTTGTCTATCCCCACCAGACACTTTTATGACACAAACCAACTATATTAATTTGGGGACAGGTCGAAACACACATGAAACATGCATTGGCTATTTACCTAGCTTGCTGTTGCTAGCAAATTTGTCCTTGGATATAAACATTTACGGATCAAGCTTAAATTGGCCTTTAGTCTAGGCCGCCGCAATGGATTAGTTCACTGAGATGGGCACATGCATGCATACATACGGGTTACTGCTCGACTAAAACAACCTTGGTCGACCAACAACGACCAAACAATCGACTAATTGGGGTCAGCCCTATTCCCCGTTCATCTTTCTTCAGTTGATTTTATCAGCAGTTGGCAACCAACTAAGACGCATTACCAAGTTCTATTTTAGCGCCTAGCTACACAGACGCACAGAATGCTACAGGTTTGGTCAGCATGTTAACTTCTTATGGCTGCAGGGGCAGTATTGAGTAGCTTGAATGAAAAGGTGCCCAGAGTAAACTGCCTGCTCCTCAGTCCCAGTTGCAAATATATGCATATTATTATTAGTATTGGATAGAAAACACTCTGAAGTTTCTAAACCTGTTTGAATGATGTCTGTGAGTATAACAGAACTCATATGGCAGGCAAAAACCTGAGAAAAAATCCAACCAGGAAGGGGGAAATCTGAGGTTTGTAGGTATTCAACTCATCGCCTATTGAGTATACAGTGGGATATGGGTCATTTTGCACTTCCTAAGGCTTCCACTAGATGTCAACAGTCTTTAGAACCCCGTCTGCTGCCTCTATTGTGAAGGGAGGCCGAATGAGAGGGGATTGAGTAAGGTCTACCATGACCTGAACATGCGCTGACCATGCGCGTTCATGTGAGAGCGAGCTCTGTTCCATCGCACTTCTGAAGACAAAGGAATTATCCGGTTGGAATATTATTGAAGATTTATGTTAAAAACATCCTAAAGATTGATTCAATACATCGGTTGACATGTTTCTACTAACTGTTACGGAACTTTTGACATTTCGTCTGCTTTTGGTGAACGCGCTTCATGACTTTGGATTTGTTTACCAAACGCGCTAATAAAAGTAGCTATTTGGACATAAATGATGGACATTACAGAACAAATTAAACATTTGTGGAACAGATTCCTGGGAGTGCATTCTGATGAGGATCATCAAAGGTAAGTGAATATTTATAATGTTATTTCTGACTTCTGTTGACTGCACAATATGGCGGATATATTTTTGGCTTGATTGGGCTCGGAGCGCCGACCTCAGATTATTGCATGGTTTGCTTTTTTGAAATCTGAAACAGCAGTTGCATTAACTTCTTTGTGATAGGGGGCAGCATTTTCACTTTTGGATGAATTGCGTGCCCATAGTGAACTGCCTCCTACTCTGTCCCAGATGCTAATATATGCATATTATTATACTATATCCGCCATATTTATATACTATTGGATATAAAACACTCAGAAGTTTCTTAAACTGTTTGAATGATGTCTGTGAGTATAACAGAACTCATATGGCAGGCAAAAACCTGAGAAATATTCCAAACAGGAAGTGAGAATTCTGAGGCTGGTCGATGTTCAACTCATCGCCTATTCAATTCCCTGTAAAATATGGATCTGTTTGCACTTCCTACACCTTCCACTAGATGTCAACAGTCTGTAGAATGTGGAATGAAGCCTCTACTGTGATGTTGAGCCGGATGGAAGGTGTTTCAGTCATTGGTCTGGCAGAATGCCAGTTCCTGGTCATGTGCGTTCCAAACGATATCCTCTTGCTTTCCATAACTTCTAGAGACACAAAGGAATTCTCCGGTTGGAACGTTATTGAATAGTTATGATAACAACATCCTGAAGATTGATTCTCTACTTAGTTTGACCAGTTTATTCCACCTGTTATATAACTTTTTGAAGTTTTCGTCCGAGTTCGCCTGCATCTGCACGAGCGTTTGGACATGTGCACTAAACATGCTAGCAAAAGTAGCTAATTAGACATAAGTAATGGACATTATCGAACAAAACAACGATTTATTGTGGAACTAGGATTCCTGGGAGTGCATTCTGATGAAGATCATCAAAGGTAAGGGAATATTTATGATGTAATTTCGTATTTCTGTTGACATGGCGGAGAAATGTTGTTTTATCTGAGCGCCGTCTCAGATTATTGCATGGTGTGCTTTTTCCGTAAAGTGTTTTTGAAATCTGACAGCAGTTGCATTAAGAACAAGTGTATCTTTAATTCTATGTAAAACATGCATCTTTCATCAAAGTTTATGATGAGTATTTCTGTTTCTCCAGATATTTTGGAGGCATTTCTGAACATGGCGCCAATGTAAACCGAGATTTGTGGATATAAATATGCACATTATCGAACAAAACATAAATGTATTGTGTAACATGATGTCCTATGAGTGTCATCTGATGAAGATCATCAAAGGTTAGTGATTAATTTTATCTCTATTTCTGCTTTTTGCGACTCCTCTCTTTGGCTGGAAAAATGGCTGTTTTTCTGTGGCTATGTACTGAGCTAACAATCTTTTGGTGTGCTTTCGCCGTAAATCCTTTTTGAAATCAGACATGTTGGCTGGATTCACAACATGTGTAGCTTTAATTTGGTGTCTTTCATGTGTGATTTCATGAAAGATTGATTTTTATAGTAATATATTTGATTTTGGCGCGCGACATTTTTTCTGGCTTTTGGCCAAGAAGGACGCTACCGTCCCACATATCCCAGAGAAGTTAAGGAGAAGTGGATCTAAAATTCCATGTATAACACTTGATCTTTGATCAACGTTTATTGTGAGTATTTCTTGAAATTGATGTGGCTCTCTGCAAAATCACCGGATGTTTTTGGAACTACTGAACATAACGCGCCAATGTATAGAGATTTTTTTATATAAATATGACCTTTACCGAACAAAACATACATGTATTGTGTAACATGAAGTCCTATGAGTGTCATCTGATGAAGATCATCAAAGTTGGTGATTAATTTTATCTCCATTTATGCTTTTTATGACTCCTGTTTTTGGCTGGGAAAATGGCTGTGTTTTTCTGTGATTTGGCGGACCTAACGTAATCGTTTGTGGTGCTTTCGCTGTAAAGCCTTTTTGAAATCGGACACTGTGGTGGGATTAACAACAAGAATACCTTTAAAATGGTATAAGATAGTTGTATGTTTGAGGAATTTTAATTATGATACTTCTGTTTGAATTTGGCGACCTGCACTTTCACTGGCTGTTGTCATATCGATCCCGTTGACAGGATTGCAGCCCTAAAAAGTTAAATGCTGACCAGACCACCCAAGTTTGTGCTGCAAAATAAATGTACACTAACACACTAGTCAATAATTTAACCCAAACTGCTTGCCAAGCGCTAAAACAGAAATTGGTTCTATTTTAGATGCTTTAGGCACTGTGAGTCCCACCTCTCCCATTTCCTCATTTGTTTTTAAGAACATAACGTGGGTGATTGGAAGATGAACTAGGTACACACTCCAGTCGGTGGCGGTAATGCACCTTAAAGTTTGCGTCCAACCGCCATATAAAGTCCACAGAAAAACAAACTAGGTGTCTCCTTTATATTTATGGATAAATTGTCAGAGTAGGGAACACATGGTTTCGTATGACCCAACATGGGTCAAGATTCTACAAAGATCCAGCTAAAAAAGGGCCATATGCATTCCAGCTAAAATAACAATCCAATGTTTTCCCACGGCAAATTAGCTAGCAACAGCACTCTAGCTAAATTTCCATCATTGTTTCATGTGCAATTTGACCTGTATCCCAAAGTAATATAGTTGGTTCAGTTGGTTTTGGTATTTTAACCTGCTTGCCATGAACGTGTCTGGTAGGGATAGACAAAAATCAACACTTGCACTGAACAGGTCATTGCATTTTGGTACACCAGAAGTACATTAAGTTGCAGAGGCAGTGCATATGTTGGATTTATCAAACGTTCACCTTCTTTACGTTTCTGTCAAGCCCTTTACACATACGGTTTAATGCATACGTTAGATAAATCCAACATACAAATAGAACGCACTGCAACATAATGCTGCAAGGCAAACGCAGCATTCCATTAGAAATTAATGTACTTCTGGTGTAACAATATGTAGTGACACTAAAGGTGTGATCAAGGCTTTACCGCCACAGTGAATTACGTGCAAAATGTCCAAGACTAACGCTTCCAACACACCGACAGTGTTATTGCATTTTGGTACACCAGAATTACATTCATTTCCGATTAAACGCTGCGTTTGCCTTGCAGCATTGCGTTGCAGAGGCAGTTGCAGTGCACAAGTTGGATTTATCGACCGTATGCGTCAAACTGTACGAGTAGGTGGCTTGACAGAAGCGGTGGCAGAAGGTGAATGTTTAACTTCTGCTGCATACAAATCCAGATGATGCTGTCGTTGTGATCGAAGCGTTATTCTGCTGACTAACGTTCTATCCAAACACGATTATACCGGTGAAGTAACGTTATATAGACCAGCATCCACATAACATGCATTAAAAGCAAGTTAACTAGCCATGTTTTACATAACTAAAACCCGATATTAACTCACTAGCTAGCCGATGGTAGGTTGGCTTTGTAAACGCAGTCTGGAGTAGGTTACTGTATTCACCTACAGTACTAGCGATTGTTATTTCCTGCGCCACGTTTCAAGACTCAGCAGTTACTTTTACCGGCCGGTAAAATTTCATCAATCCAACCAGCTAGCTAGCTAGCTAACGTAAACTAGCACGCTGAATTTATCTGAATATCAATTGTCAGCTAGGTAGTTAACTATGTTCTATGCTAACAAGTATTGGTTCTGTAGCTAGATAGCCAACATTAGCTAAGGCCTAACCAAGCCTGGATAAAATTGCCGTGAGATCAACTACGCAATCGATACCGACCTGTTACGTGTGGCCAACTGGCCTGGCTAATTACATATTAAACACTAAAATATGTATTTTCGACTGTCAGCTAGCTAACTACATTAATATACAGTTATTGATAGCAAGTGTTCACTATATGTAATCGTTGAGACAAATCATTTGCTAACTACCCAAGTCTTATCAAAACTGAATATTGCTAGGCAGCATTCGCCAACTCCGCCATCACCATACAGTTAATTTCACCGGCGACACACCAACCACCATTTTACCAGCCACATCCACGCAGTTAGCTAGCTAACATTAGCTTGGCTACGAACCACTTTAGCTTGGTAGCTTACGCTTCGCTAGCTGACGGGACGTTATTTTAGCTGTCCTAACTCCATATTTCCTAAGTTATAATTATATTAAATAAATTAAGTAAAACACTCACCTGCTGATCTAGACCGTGTTGATTATCGACGACCACATGACTCATAACTAAAGAGAATAAAGAGGATTATTTGTCAAGGGAAAGTATTTTCTTTGTTAGCACACTAGCTAGTTTCTTTGAAGATCACAAAATTCTTCCTAGATTCCAGTCCGTAATATGTTGCTAACTTTATGTCCTTTCAGTCAATAAAACAAGTGTATTGTGTAAATAAATGTTCCTTTCTGTCAGTTTTTATGTGGTTGCAAATTAAAGTATCCACTCGAGCTGTAACAGTAACCTTCCACTGGCTTCTCCGTGGTGGAATGAAGCTAAATTACGCGCACAGGTACCGCGAGATAACACTATTTTAGAACAGACATCGCGATGTTCCAAATTTTGTAAATTTCCGCGCGGAAATATTAATCTGCCTTCTTTTTGCTCAGGTGAAGTGCGTATGATAGTAAAGTAAATAATATTGCTAATAGCAAACATATTAAATCGTAGTAAACATCTATTATGATAGGACATAAGGAAAGGAAGCCGCGGCACTTTGGGTATTGCTTAATTGTCTGAAATGGCCTCTTCTCCTTGTATCAATCATCTGCAATTCAACACTGACCTGTAAGTGTTGGACAGGTTAAGCATACCATACTAAGTAGGTTCCACAAGGTAAAGCGTCAATACAGGACTAAGATCGAATCGTACTACACCGGCTCCGACGCTCCTCAAATGTGGCAGGGCTTGCAACCTGTTACAGACAACAAAGGGAAGCACAGCCGAGAGCTGGAGCCTACCAGATGAGCCAAATTACTTTTATGCTCGCTTCGAGGCAAGTAACACTGAAACATGCATGAGAGCATCAGCTGTTCCGGACAACTGTGTGATCACTAAGACCTTTATTTTATTTCTTTATTTAACTAGGTAAGTCAGTTTAAGAACACATTCTTATTTACAATGACGGCCTACTCCGGCCAAACCTGGACAACGCTGGCCTAATTGTGCGCAGCCCTATGGGACTCCCAATCACAGCTGGATGTGATACAGCCTGGATGCGAACCAGGTACTATAGTGATGCCTTTTGCACTGAGATGCAGTGCCTTAGACCGCTGCGCCACTTGGGAGCCCAGGTCAACATTCAGGACGTGTACTCCGAGCATGCGCTGACCAACTGGCAAGTGTCTTCACTGACACTTTCAACCTTTCCCTGTCTCAGTCTGTAATACCAACATGTTTCAAGCAGACCACCATAGTCCCTGTGCCCGAGACCACTAAGGTAACCTGCCGAAATCACCACAAACATACCACAAACATAGCCTCGTAAAACTGACTATCCTACCGATCCTTGACTTCGGCGATGTCATTTACAAAATAGCCTCCAACACTCTACTCAGCAAATTGGATGCAGTCTATCACAGTGCCATCCGTTTTGTCACCAAAGCCCCATATACTACTTACCACTGCGACCTGTATGCTCTCGTTTGCTGGCCCTCGCTTCATATTCGTCGCCAAACCCACTGGCTCCAGGTCATCTATAAGTCTTTGCTAGGTAAAGCCCCGCCTTATCTCAGCTCACTGGTCACCATAGCAGCACCCACCCGTAGCACGCGCTCCAGCAGGTATATTTCACTGGTCACCCCCAAAGCCAATTCCTCATTTGGCCGCCTTTCCTTCCAGTTCTCTGCTGCCAATGACTGGAACGAATTGCAAAAATCACTGAAGCTGGAGACTAATGTCTCCCTCACTAACTTTAAGCATCAGCTGTCAGAGCAGCTGACAGATCATTGCACCTGTACATAGCCCATCCAACTACCTCATCCCCATATTGTTATATATATATTTTTTGCTCCTTTGCACCCCAGTATCTCTACTTGCACATTCATCTTCTGCACATCTATCACTCCAGTGTTTAATTGCTACATTGTCATTACTTCGCCACTATGGCCTATTTATTGCATTACCTCCCTAATCTTACCTCATTTGCACACACTGTATATAGATTTTTTCTATTGTGTTATTGACTGTACGTTTGTTAATTCCATGTGTAACTCTGTGTTGTTGTTTGTGTCGCACTGCTTTGCTTTATCTTGGCCAGGTCGCAGTTGTAAATGAGAACTTGTTCTCAACTGGCCTACCTGGTTAAATAAATAAAACAAATAGACTGTTCTCTCTGCTACCGCACGGCAAGCGGTACCGGAGCGCCAAGTCTCGGTTCAAGAGGCTTCTAAACAGCTTCTACCTGCAAGCCATAAGACTACTGAACATCTAATCAAATGGATACCCAGACTATTTGCACTGCCCCCCTTTTACACTGCTGCTCCTCTCTGTTATTATCTATACATAAATCACTTTAATAACTCTACTCACATGTATATATTACCTCAATTACCTCGACTAACCGGTGCCCCCGCACATTGACTCTGTACTGGTACCCCCTGTATATAGCCTCGCTATTGTTATTTTGCTGCTGCTCTTAAATTATTTGTTACTTTTATTTATTTTCTTTATTTGGTATTTTTCTTAAAACTGCATTGTTGGTTAAGGGCTTGTAAGTAAGCATTTCACTGTAAGGTCTACACCTGTTGTATTCGCCGCATGTGACAAATGCAATTTGATTTGATTTCCCCCTTACCCTGCCAGGTCAGTACAGATAAGGAGAGGACGAAACACAACAAGAGGCTATTTTCTTACATGGCCTAATGCCTTCTTCAGACCCCTCTCTTGCTCTGCCACTCCCTTTCTATCTCTCTTCACCTCTTCCTTCCTCCCTTCTATCTTCTAGCTCAGTGATATAAGGAAAGAAGATAAGGAAAGGATCAAGGAAGCCATTTCACAGTACTGAGACACATCTCTGCCAGTGAGCCAGCCCAAGTAGGCCACAATCCAAGTCAGTCAGTTGGCAGGGGGTTGAGGAGACCAGCTGGAGCATATGTTGAGGCAGGGCCGGATCACCAAACGGACGGGGTTAGCCCCAGATACCATATAATAGAAAAATGTGTTGATTGCAGGAAATTAGCTTTAAAACATTTTCTCTGAGCCTCATGGCAAAATTTATAGAATAGCAGTACATTTGTTTTAAAATTGTGTAGAAAATGTCTAGAATAGTGTTATAAAACTGCACATTTTTCTCTCTGCACCATGGCAAAATGTGTTGAAATTCAGGAAGTTAGCTGATTTCCAGACAACAAAAGAGGCCGGTGCCCCGGGCCCCAAATGCGTTAGTCAGGCCCTGTGTTGAGGGGATCAGGTTAATCAGAGGTAATAGGCTGTGTGGCAGAGCTTGGCTGTGGAAGATTTGCATAATAGCAAGCCACAGACAGGGAGGAAGGGAAGCAGCAGGAGTTGGGAAGAAGAAATCATTGGCCGTGTTCCCTTAATCAGTCGTTGCATGCATCAACCAATGATTGCATGCCATGTCATTGACTGTGCAGTTGCGCACCAGATTGCTATACCATATGATGTGGTTAGCTGATGCGTAAAATACCTATCCAGGCATTGTAAGATTTGGCATGCATCAGCAACATCTGAGCAGGAGAAAGCAAACCTTGTCTGTCTCACAGGTCAATCCTCCAGACCAGGCATTTAGCCTACCTCTTTTTGGGAATGTCAACAACCTTATTTGACCTGGCAGTGAACTCAGTGTTTAAAAAAAAGTTCAAAAAGGGCAAAAAATGGGGAAATTGTGTACCGGTATGTGTGTAGATATTCATATTTTCTGAGGAGTGGAATATCACTCTTTGTTCTACTTTATGTTCTTTTTAGTACTACATTGATATTGATTACGATATTGTTGGGTTTAGTGCTTGCAAGTAAGGCATTTCACTGTACTTTTGTACATGACATTTAAACTTGAAAATGAGTATAATTACGGAGGTGAAAATGAATTAAATCGTGAAGTTACGTGATGAGACATCCCTGGATGCGTCCTGCTCTGTGAATTAGATTGCCCAGCAATGGAAGCTTTATCAAACACAAATATATGTCTGCTATAATGATCTGCTGCCATCTGCTGGGCAATCTAATTCACAGCAGCAAAAAAAAACACGTGCCTACTGTTCCCATCAGCCCCGCGGTATACTTCACCGGAAGAAATCGTCGGACTCTTCCTCTTTCCGTCATCGGAGTTTAGGTAGGGGAATGGCGATTTTATTCTCTTCACATAATCCGAGTTAAATCTTGTTTAAAATCCTATCATCCTCTCGAAAATGTCACTAGAACATATATAATAAACACTGCTAAGTATAGTCGTTTTATTATTTAAGAGACAAAATGTGATTATTTCGTTTTAATTCTTGGATGAGTGGTGTGTGTCTATGGGTGTGCAGTGACATGGCCTAACGTTTTGGTGTACTTTACAGTAGTTGGTCTTTAGCCGCTGGTAGCTCGATTTTCTGGTTCGGTGATTTGTTCAGACGTTCTGTATTTATCCACGACCGTAGAGCCGCCGTGCAGTTGCTGTAGAATAGTTCACATAATCGCTTTTACCCAGCGTTTATTTTTATGGTTTCTAGTTGGATGAACTTATAGCGTAGTGAGTGAGTTGGCGTCTGAAGTTTTATAGGTAGCTAACTAGTGTTAGCATACTAGGAAAATCCGCATGTTGGCTGGCTAGCAACCTTACAACTACATGCAAGTATATTGGCCATTTATTATATAAAATGTTCAGTTATCAATTCACCTTTCTTGCAGAACAGGATCACTACTTGATTTCAGAGTTCGTTGGTTAACTAGCTAGGTATATACTGTACATTTCTGAAGTAGCTAACTGCGGCAAGTGGCAGGTATTTGTAGAACAAATGTGTACCTACATAACGTTACACATTCATGAATGTGGCATAACTTGCTATTGCTAGTATATCTCTTGAACTGTAGAAATCTCTACTTTGATCCTGGCTCTAACAGAATACTCTACTTTTTTGTTTCCAGTCACGATGGGACGTGTTATCAGGGGACAGAGAAAAGGTGCCGGCTCCGTGTTCAAAGCCCACGTGAAGCACAGAAAAGGTGCCGCTAAACTCAGACACATTGACTTCGCAGAACGTCATGGTTACATCAAGGGAATCGTAAAGGTAAGCGCTCTCACAATAGCTTTTGCTGTTAAAATATACGTTTTCTACAAGGTCCAAAGTTGCGTTTGCCGTGCATTTTTAGGTAGTTTATTTTGTGTAACACCATCTGCTTTGGACCTGACCTTTGTCTCTCTCAGGACATTATCCACGACCCTGGCCGTGGTGCTCCCCTGGCCAAGGTGGCTTTCCGTGACCCCTACCGGTTCAAGAAGAGGACTGAGCTGTTCATTGCTGCTGAGGGCATCCACACCGGACAGTTCATCTACTGTGGCAAGAAAGGTAAGGAATGGAGATTGACACACACTTGGCAGCCTACGGGTTAACAACCCTGTGTCTAACACATTTTATGCTATGCTGGTTAGATGGCAGTTGTCATCTCTTTTAGGATCTAATCTCCAAATACAATGTGAATACCTGGTACCTTAATAAATGTTCCCTTCTCAGCTCAGCTGAACATTGGTAATGTTCTGCCCGTGGGCACCATGCCTGAGGGAACCATCATCTGCTGCCTGGAGGAGAAACCTGGCGACAGGGGCAAGCTGGCCAGGGCGTCTGGGAACTACGCCACAGTCATCTCCCACAACCCAGAGACCAAGAAGTCCAGAGTTAAGCTTCCCTCTGGCTCCAAGAAGGTCATTGCTTCTGCTAACAGAGCTGTCGTTGGTAAGAACACAGGATATGACATGTTTGCTATGTGAATGTTAGCTGATGCTTTCAGAAGATGTTTCCTGATTTAATGGGGAGAGGTGGATGTATGACCTACATTTTGATCTTTGCCAGTGATGCTTTGAAAGTCAGTGGAATGTCGTTTTGATGTACCTTCTGTAGATCGTTTCTCATAAACTGGGTCCAATGTCAAGTTGACTACCTTCTCTTGGATCCTTGAAATGTAAGGAATCTGCTCTGATTTCCAGCTGCACTGTATGCAGTATTTTGGATCGATTTGATGACTAGTCGTTTGTTTGCAGATGGTTAAGCTAGAGACCAGAAACTTAAGCGGCTACAATTCTGATTTGTTGTTCAGAATACAGGTCTGCTACAAGTCATCGCTGGTGACATGGTTGCTTTCTGAGCATATTGGCTGGGTAGGAATCCTGTCCAACTGCTTAATGGTTCTCTCCTCTGGGCATCAGGTGTGGTTGCCGGAGGTGGACGTATTGACAAGCCCATCCTGAAGGCCGGTCGTGCCTACCACAAGTACAAGGCCAAGAGGAACTCCTGGCCACGTGTCCGTGGTGTGGCCATGAACGTAAGTGGACATTATATCTTCTGCATATTTATTTTTGGCTAGGTTCAGGTATTTTCATCCATCACTATGTTTAAGAATCTTATGTTCTACCTCAATCTCTGGAAAAATAATTATCTTCTCTGCACCTGATGTTTGTAAATGGCCCTTTGCTGACATGTTTCTTCCCTCTTTCTAGCCTGTTGAACATCCCTTCGGTGGTGGTAACCACCAGCATATTGGAAAACCCTCAACTATCAGGAGGGATGCACCCGCTGGTCGCAAGGTCGGTCTCATTGCTGCCCGTCGTACAGGCAGACTGCGTGGAACAAAGACAGTCACGGAGAAGGAGAACTAACTCCCTTTACAATAAAATGTTCCAAGGAAGCTGACCAATGACTCCTTTTGTAGCGTCAGTGTTTGTAACCATGGAGTTGGAAACGAGGACATTTCGCAGCACTCATCTAGCAGTGAGGGTTACATTTTATAGAAGTGTAGTAGATTTGAGTGTGCGGTTGATGGGGCCGGATCACCATAATTCGTCTGCTTAATGGCATTTATCCAAAGCACACATTTTGCAAATTGTTTTTCCCAACAATGAATTAAGACTAGTGCAGTTAGACATGGTTAAAATAAGGGGAGCTTACTCATGTAGACCTCGATTGTGGTATCACAAGGTCCGATCTAGTACGCTGCATTTTATAAGCCCAAGTTCAATACACTGCAAAGCATGAAAGATCCTGCATGTCCTCAAGCTGCCTATAGGTATTGGCCATTTAGTTTTAGGCATGTCCTGAGCACCCAGAAAGTAATTTTTCAATGTGCATCAAGTATTTGCATATATACAAAAGACAGTCAATATTCCATGTTCTTTATCTGCTACGGGCAATGCTTTTTTATTTTATATTTCTGTGCACAAAACCTCTGAAAGTTCACATCGCGACTGTAGCTCCAGAATTCAACGTCACACCATGGCCAAAACAAAAGTCGGCAAACTGGGCGCAGAACTCTGTTCAGTCAATATCTCCATTAAAAATAACACGGACAAATGTTCCTCAAATCAAATATTTTTTTGTGTGAAATACAACAAAATAAATTCTATAAAATAAGAGCAAAATATTTAAATATAATACGGTGTGCAGAATATTTTCATTTGCAGGAGTATTTGACAAATCCAAAAAAATACATGTTAAACTTACCAATTAAATACAGTATTTACTGATGTTTAGCTCAAGTTGCAACATGACTAACCAGCCGATATCTTCTAACCCTACTGTGTTCCCATTCTCCCTGGAGGGAGAGGTCTCCGATGCTGCCGCCCGGTGAGCTCCATGAAAGAATGGTAGCGGTCGTTTAAGACTAGGCTCTACCAAAAAGAGACAGAAGCAAACCACACCGTCTAGTACACATCAGGTAGCCAGCAGAGCAAATCTGTTGCATGTTTTTAATTTTCTCAATTCCTATAGATAAACTAAACTGATTGCCGAATGTGAAGTTGGAGGATTTTAGCAATTGAAAAGCCACTTATTCTTACATTGGTTCAACAAGGGGTAGAAGAGCATTAATAAAGCCTAAAGGAAGTGTCCTCTAGGATTAAGGACGTCAGTTGGTATGATGACATTTTCCCTTGCGCTACGCTATTCTGGTGAGAAGCCATGCTAAATGTTACAGCATATTATCTATAGCTTCCGAAAGGATTGGATTAAATTACCAGAACAAAAATAAAAGGCAATGAGAGTTCCAGAACAATTTTGCATCACTTTTTCACATCAACCAAAACACAGTAAAAGTTCACCCAACCATTCCATGTCTCACACTAAAACCCCAGCACGTGAGTTGATTTGGCATGGGTCAAGAGGTTGTGTCCTCCTAAAGGTGAATGACCAGTAACTGATGTCAGACCAAATCGCACTGCTGTGCATGGGTGATAAAACAAAGAGTTCTCTTAAGCGTTTTATTTTTTTATCTCCCAACAGCAAACCTGACAAAGTTACGCTATTGCGGGGGATTAATTTTTTGAACAGTCAAAACATGAACATATTATGTACACCTTTCCGTCATGTAGACAAGCGCATCGTCAGGCCTGGGTCATTATGTTTATTACAACACTACCCCACTGCTGTCGACAGCAGCCAGGCCCCAGTCTGCAGGGCATAAGAACCCAGGGGAGAGCACCCCCCCAGACAGGCAGCACAGGAGCAGGCTGGAGGGGGAGAGACTCACAGGAGCCTGGGGAGGAGCTGTGAAGCCTGCCCTGCCGTGCCCTTGAGGCCCCAGAGAGAGAGTGTCCCGATCAGGAGGTCGGTCGACGAGAGGAAAGACAGCAGGACGATGGAGGCACAGCAGAGGGGAGGGCCGGTGTTACTCCTTAGGCGGAGCAGGGGCCACGGAGGGGACCTCCTCAGTGCTCTCCCAGTTGTCTTGTGCTTGTGGGCCTGTGCCGGGCGCAGGGCCTGGGACTGGAGCAGAGGAAGGGACAGGGCCGGGGCGCTGGGGGTTGTTCATGTGCTGGGCAGCTGGGCCTGTGTACGGCTGCCCGTGGGGGTGGTTGTTCTGCTGGGGAATGAGAAAACAATCCGTTTTTTTGTTAAACTACTGATGTGCGGTGGAACTTGATACAAAATGTCTGCCATAGGTTCTTCAATTGTTGAGAAGTCTCTGTTTACATGGATCCTTAAAAGTCTAAATATCATGCTGCTTCTACAATGTAGTGTGGGTGTGTACCTGCTGAAACTGTGTCGTAGTCCCTGGAGACGAATGAGGGTAGAGGGAGATGTCATCTGGAGGGGAGGTGTCCTGATCTTCAGGGGGTTCCTGGTCATCGGGCTCCTGGGAAATGAAGTCAAAGAATAGTTTTATTCCCAATGCATTTTTCTACCTAACACCAACATTCACACACAGCTCAAGTCTATGGACCCAATAGCAGACCAAAGAGTCTCTTAATATGCCTTTGCACTGGATGGGAACGTTGTCCTACTTTAGCCTATTTTAACTGAATGAGATGAAAGCGAGGCACACGCTGTGTAGGAGAGTGTGACAGCCTTGGATGTAATAATATCAACTGACAGAGGTATAAATAGAAGAGACTTTGTTATGTGAATGGGTGTTATTCTCCGCTAGCGAGCTTCTCCAGTGTGGTGGGAGACATGCTTAATGAGCTCATGTTTCTATATAACACCAACGGGACTGGGGCCAGAGCTGTTCTTATAATGTTGATATGGGCTAATTTGCTGGGTCTAATACTAGATGCAAATGCACTGGATCTGAGAAAAACTGAAGGATTTAAACACACTGTTTAAAGTTTGTTCGATCAATGATAGTTCTGTGGCGGTTAGGCCAGTGTTATCTTTAGACTAGCATCTTTGTGCTTGGATCAACTGGCCCTGTGTCTATCTTGATTCGGTCTGCTTATAAAAGACAAACTGACACACTACAACATCCAGCTGAACACATTACAACATGTGACCAGACAAACCAGGGATAGAGAACAGCTTGTGTGTTAGTCTAAGTGGGGTAGATTAGGGTTGATGATATAACAAACTTATTGTACTGGAAATGTGCCTGAAAACATGCACTCAATACTACTACAGACCCCTATTGTAATCCTACAATAACCTGTGGGTAAAGTAGGTGCTGCCTATCGTCAATTAAACTTGTGGTCCAAAGACATGCTTTTTCTAAACTAGTGATTCCATCTGTCCAAATGTATTATGGGTTACAATTCTAACTGTATGCAAGGCAAAGTTTCCGATAAAAACAATCAACATGGGCCTCCCGAGTGGCGCAGTGGTCTAAGGCTCTGCAATGCTAGCTGTGCCACTAGAGATTCTGGGTTAGAGTCCAGGCTCTGTCGTAGCCAGCTGCGCCTGGTAGACCCATGGGGCAGCGCACAATTGGCCCAGTGTCGTTCCGGGTTAGGGGAGGGGTTGGCCGGCAGGGATGTCCTTGTCCCATCGCGCACTAGCGACTCCTGTGGCGGGCCGGGCACAGTGCACGCTGACATGGTTGCCGGGTGTACGGTGTTTCCTCCGACACGTTGGTGCGGCTGTCTTCCGGGTTAAGAGGGCGTTGAGTTTCAGAGGACGCATGGCTCTCGACCTTCGCCTCTCCCAAGTCCGTACGGGAGTTGCATCGATGAGACAAGACTAACTACCAATTGGATACCACGAAATTGAGGAGAAAAAGGGGTTTAAAAAATGTATATATATTTAAAAAAAAAAATTCCAATCAACATTAAGACGTGAACTGTTCAATGAGTCCTTATATTAACACATGCCATTACATGGCTGACGCACAAACCACAGGTTGCCCCTATGTAGACCTAGTCTCAACACAAAAACAACATCACTTGAACACACAGTAAGTACACTACACATGTCATCAACACTAGGCTAGCACCTCATCCACTATAGCCAAGGCTAAGAGTTTTCGATCAGTTGTGTCATATGGCCAGTCACACCACAGGTTGAGTTTGCTTTGGGGAGGAGGAACAAACGGTTTCGATTGGATTACGTTGTTGTTACGTTGAGATGGAGAACCAATAAAACTTAAGGGAAGCCAGGAAGTCAGTGCTGCTTTAGGTAACCAATGGGACACTGCTACCGGACTGGAAAGAAGAAACGTTTGCTCTCTGTTTGCTGCTCATAGTTGGTGATGGTTCAACATTAGAATTGACCTGTTGGAGTTTGGCTCTATTAATTCTCTACTAGGATACATTTATCTCCAGTCTCTGTCTACGAACCTGGAGTTGGCTGCATTGTCAGTTACTGGATACTCAGAAAGGATTTTTTTGGTTGAATCATTTTCACCATCACTAACTTTCAAAATCACTTTTGGGAGCAGCACGCAAACAGCCGAGCAGACATCTCGTCACTGCCATCTGTTATTGTCCTGCTCCTATACTCCAGACTGTGTATGTGTTGTTACTGCCCAGGCTACTCTCCTCATGTCACTGTGCTAATGGACAGCAGTAACATCGCACTATATGGAACATCTAGAGAGAAGTCAGAGTGGAGGAGGAGAAGGGTGCCTGTGGCTGGGGTGGTTATATATGAGGGCTTACAGTGTGCTGCTGTCCTGTCCCTTCCCCTGGCAAAAGCTGCTGTGGCGAGGACGATTTCCGCATGGCAGCGTCTTCTTCAGACACCGCCTCACCGTGCTTCGTTAAGTGACACTAGTTTGAAATGGCATAATTGATATCATTGCATAATATATACAAGTGTCAATAAACGATGCTTTCAGGTGGATTTCTTCGTTTTTTAAAAAAGTTTTAAAGTAGCATATCATTTCTATCATATCGCTATTTATGATAAGGATCAATTAGGCTGAACATAATGTACACCGAGCTTCAGCAAATACAACTTTGTAACACAAATAAGTGAAATGACAGAAAAAAGTATTGTAATAATGTTAGCTTACAATATACTATGGGCGTATAAACTGGAAATAAAATGTGTCGAAAACTCAAAGCCCTACCTATAGTAAAAACATGTATAAATTCCAAAGATTACAAAAATACTTAAGAAATCATTTTTCAGCAGATAACAGTTTACTAATCCAAAATAACCTTTGCGCTAACTTGGAACTCTCAACTAGAGCTTTAAAAACATTCAGTTCCAGTAACACTTGAAAATACTTGAGACAGAGAAGAGTGAAAAAACAGATGGTTAGCGTCAACATGTTAACCATACAGCACATGACAAAGAAAATAGTATCGTTTATGTATTGCTGCATATTGAGGTCCCACATAATCAACACTGCTCTGTTTTACAAATTCATTAACACTATTATTACAACAGGCAAGCTCTGCGTCTCCACATTACATCATTTTAACTCTGTAGGTCAGAATGATGCATCCTTCAAAAAGACACCACTTTTTTGGAGGGACTTTCCAATACTGACCTTTCTCTACTTCAACTACTACCATTTCGGCCATGCATCCATGTTAGATACTACTGTATTACCTTTGTGTTGTGTGTGTGTGTGCATCATTTGGTGTGAGTCTTACCTCCTCAGGGCAGAGTTCACAGGCCTTGGCCAGGGTCATGCGTGCGGAGTGCGAGCGCTCCAGGAAGTATCCGTTGGAGGTCTCGTTGCTCTGGACTGGGGGAGACCAGTTGTTGTAGGTGTACTGAGGGTTCCCTGTGTAGGGCCTCCTTTCCAGCTCGTCACCTAGCCACTCCACTGCCCACGTCCACTTACGCTTCAGATCCCCGTTACTCTGCAGGACAGAGAAACACATACTATTACTAAGAGTGCTTATCAATTACCTTTTTCCTTCCATTGCAATTCTGAATCCTGAAAATATGATTTCATTTTTTTAAATAAAAACAATGATCAATGAAGGGTTATTTACAGAATTTTCTCTCTGCCTTAATTCGGCTTCATAAAATGACTCCTAGAATCAGACTAGGGATGGGCATTTGACATTCAATAAATTAATTAAGCCCTAATCTATGGGCAGGGGCGCAGCCATGGGTGGGTCTTGGTGGGCACAGGCCCACCCCACTGGGGAGCCTGGCCCAGCCACTGGGGAGCCAGGTCCAGCCAAACAAAAGGAGATTTCCCCACAAAGGGCTTTATTACAGACAGAAATATTCCTCTGTTTCTGGGCTCCCGAGTGGCACTGAGGTCTAAGGCACTGCATCTCAGTGGAAGAGGCGTCACTGCAGTCCCTGGTTCGAATCCAGGCTGCATCACATCCTGCTGTGATTGGGAGTCCCATAGGGCGGCGCACAATTGGCCCAGCGTCGTCCGGGTTTGGCCGGATAGGCTGTCATTGTAAATAAGAATTTGTTCTTAAATGACTTGCCTAGTTAAATAAAGGATACATTTATTTATTTTTAAATTCATCAGCTGTCCGGGTGGCTGGTCTCAGACGATCCAGTAGGTGAAGAAGCCAGATGTGGAGGTCCAGGGCTGGCGTGGTTACACGTGGTCTGAGGTTCTGAGGCCGGTTGGAAGTACTGTCAAATTCTCTAAAATGACGTTGGAGGCGGCTTATGGTAGAGAAATATACATTAATTTCTCTGGCAACAGCTTTGGTGGACATTCCTGTAGCAAACATGCCAATTGCACCCTCCCTCAAAACTTGAGATATCTGTGGCATTGTGTTGTGTGACAAAACTGCACATTTTAGAGTGGCCTTTTATTGTCCCCCAGCACAAGGTGCACCTGTGTATTGATCATGCTGTTTAATCAGCTTCTTGACAATCCATCCACCTGACAGGGTTGGTATATCTTGGCAAAGGAGAAATGCTCACTAACAAGGATGTAAAGAAATTTGTGAGAAATAAGCTTTTTGTGTGTATGGAACATTTCTGGGATCTTTTACTTCAGCTCATGAAACATGCGACCAACACTTCACATGTTGCTTTCATATTTTTGTTTAGTATAGAACACAAGGCCTGTATTTTTAGAATACAAGTCCCGCAATAAAAAAATATAATTTAAATAATCACATTTATCTATAGGCCTATGCCAACAATGCCTAATTTGTCTAACCATTACAGATAAATCGTAATTGCTCAATTACCCCATATATACACAGTGTACAAAACATTAGAAACACCTGCTCTTTCCATGACATGGACTGTCCAGGGGAAAGCCATGAGCCCACCTCTTAAAACCACTTCAATAATGAATGTAGATGGGGGGAGGAGACAATTTTAAACCTTGAGACAATTGAGACGTGGATTGTGTATGTGTGCCATTCAGAGGGTGAATGGACAAGACAAAATATTTATGTGCTTTTGAACGGGATATGGTAGTAGTAGCCAGGCGCACCGGTTTCAGTGTGTCAAGAACTGCACCGCTGCTGGGTTTTTCACGCTCAACAGTTTCCTGTGTGTATTAATAATGTTCCACCCAAAGGACATCCAGCAAACTTGACAACTGTGGGAGGCATTGGAGTCAACGTGGGCCAACATCCCTATGGAATGCTCGACACCTTGTAGTCCATGTCCTGACAAATTGAGACTGTTCTGAGGGCGAAAGAGGGTGCAACTCAATATTAGGAAGGTGTTCCTAATGTTTTGTACACTCAGTGAATATTCAGTCAATAAATAAGCAAGTGCCATTTAAAGATACACTATGCAGAATTCGCTCCGCCATTTCCTGGTTGTTAAAATTAGAATAGTTAGCCTAATTTGAGTTTGTGAGACAAAACAAGCAAGTATAGTGTATCAAAATGTTTACTTATTAAGTATTCAACCCCTTTGCTATGGCAAATCTAAATATGTTCAAGAGTACAAATTTGCTTAACAAGTCACAATAAGTTGTGACTTGTCACAATAAGTTGCATGGACTCACTGTGTGCAATAATAGGGTTTAACATAATTTTTTAATGACTACCTCATTTTTGTACCCCATTCATTCAGTGATCTGTAAGGTCCCTCAGTCGAGCAGTGAATTTCAAACACATACTCAACCACAAAGACAAGAGGTTTTCCAATGCCTTACAAAGAAGGGCACCTATTGGTAGATGGGTAAAAAAATAAAAAGCAGCCACTGAATATGCCTTTGAGCATGGTAAAGTTATTAACTACACTTTGGATGGTGTATTAATACACCCAGTCACTACAAAGATACAGGCATCCTTCCCAACTCAGTGGTCGTAGAGGAAGGAAACTGCTCATGGATTTCACCATAAGGCCAATGGGGACTTTAAAACAGTTAGAGTTTAATTACTGTGAAATTAGAAAACTGAGGATGGATCAACACCATTGTAGTTACCCCACAACAGTAATCTCATTGACAGAGTGAAAAGAAGGAACCCTGTGCAGAACAAAAATATTCCAAAACATGCATCCTGTTTACAACAAGGCACTAAAGCAATACTGCAAAAAATTAAACTTTTTGTCCTTACAAAGTGTTATGTTTGGGACAAATCCAATAAGATATTACTGAGTACCACTCTCCATATTTTCAAGCATAGCAGTGGCTGCATCATGTTATGGGTATGCTTGTAATCGTTAAGGACTGGGGAGTTTTTCAGAATAAAAAAAGAAATGGAATGGAGCTAAGCACAGGCAAAATCCTAGAGGAAAACCTCCTTCAGTCTACTTTCCACCAGACACTGGGAGATGAATTCAACTTTCAGCAGGACAATAACCTAAAACACGAGAGCAAATCTACACTGAAGTTGCTTACCAAGAAGACAGTAAATGTTCCTGAGTGGCCAAGTTACAGCTTTGACTTAATCTATGGCATGGCCTGAAAATGGTCAACAACCAATTTGACAGAGCTTGAAGAATTTTATAATAATAATAATAATAATAATAATAATAGACAAATGTTGCACAATCCAGGTGTGGAAAGGTTTTAGAGATTTACCCAGAATGACTCATGGCTATAATTGCTGCCAAGGTATTGACTCAAGGGTGTGAATACTTATGTAAATTAGATATTTCTGTATTTCACTATCAATACATTTGAAAACATTTCTAAAAACATGTTTTCAGTGTCATTATGCAGTATTGTGTATAGATGGGTGAGAATGTCAATTTTTTATTATTTTGAATTCAGGCTGTAACAAAATGTGGAATAAGTCAAGGGGTATAAATTACTTCTGAATGCACTATATTAAAACAAAAAAACATGTAATATAACAGAATATTTTTCCAAATGAAAAAAGTTGCCAGTGCAAAGTGATACACATCTCGCATCTGTAACTGTTATTCTCAAACAGTGATCATTTGAAAACGGGCTCAATTTGGCGAGTAATTTTTTTTTTCTTCAGGGTTACATATACAGACGTTCAACTTAGTACATTCTGCCCGTTCTTTGGAATTTTCGAAAATGGATGAACAATTCCACATTTCCACAGAACACTGCATGGTGATCAATTACGGCCGCAACATCGGTTTGGTGAGCTATGCTTAATGATTCTGATGAAAATATGCTCTTTGTCTTAATAAACTAATGTTTTTGCATATTTTCAGTGTGGAACCTGTCTATGTATGGGGGGGTTATAGCCTAGGCTAACCAATTATATACTAGCAGTTCGCAAAGTAGCCTAAGCGGAAAATAGACGGGACGCAATTATTCCAAAACTGCTGCATGTTATTGGAACACATTTTCCTACTTCAACCAGTCCATTTTGAATTTGTGATAAAGCTGTAGTCATTTGGCAAGGAATGTAGCTTGTGTATCCCATCAGTTAGATATGTTTTTATAGGCATTTATTTCTGTAAGCCTAACAGGAGCTTGGGTGTGCACTCAGCGTGCGTGTGTGTGTGTGTGTGTGTGTGTGTGTGTGTGTGTGTGTGTGTGTGTGTGTGTGTGTGTGTGTGTGTGTGTAGGGAGCAGTCGGAACGCAATTGAGTGAATGACACACTGAGGGGAAAGGGACTTTAGGGAGAAAAATTGTGCAATGCTTGGCTTGGTTTCTTTTTTGTTATGCCCTGCAAATGCACAAATGGAACACTAGAGTCAAAGCAAATTAATGTTGTCTTCAAGACAAAATTTAATTTGCCAATTCGGGCAGCCACAATGCACATTCCACAAAATAGTTTGTGTTTAAAACATTTAGGTCTTTGGTTAAAGATGGAGCTTTGAAGTCGGTTCGAGTACTAGATTACTCATGCCCATCCCTAATTCAGATGGTAGCATAGTGTAGTTGTGTCTCTTATACCTGTAGTATCTGGTAGGCCACAGAGCAGTTGCTGAAGAGGGCTACCATGCACTTGATACACTGGTAGGCCCGTTTCTGGTAGTGGTTCTTGGAGCGCTGGATGGTGTCAAATAGGCCATCCCTGTCATCTGGTATACCCTTCAGCACGTTGTGGATCCTACACAACCAAGCAGGGAGAGAAAAAACAGAACAGGGATGATGATGTTGGCACAACAGAAAATCAACCAGAGACGAAAATCCAACCAGGGAAACCAGCCATTCCTAGAGGGCCACAGGGTGTGCCATTTTTTTGTCCCAGCCCAGCACTAAGCAGTCTGATGAGTTGAATCAGATGTGTTGACATTAGAGCTGTCAAACAATTAAAATAATTTAAAATCGAGGTAATGGTATTAGTTAATCACGAATTTGGAATTTGCTCAAATTTGGCCCTAGATAAAGATCTATTCTATTTTAAAAGCAGTGCATTGAATTACAGGCAAACTATGCTTTGATTGTAATGGATGGAAACACAAAATTATGTGTTAATAGCATTTTTAACATAAACACCAAAAAAAGTCACTAACATACAATGCTCCCAATGTTTAAGTAGGCCTACTCCCTCTTATCAATGCACACACACACTCCCTCTTATCAATGCACAGACACACACACACACACACACACACCTTTAAGTACTGTTAAAGCTTCAGGCATTCTAAATGAGTGTAACTATAGGAAAAAATAACTGGCTCTATGGATACAAAAAACAAAGAGATTTTAAACTTGTCCAACAATGTTATGAAAGCCCTGTAACCATCTGTACTGTTCAGATAACTTTACACACATAGGCCTACACTCTCACTCCCACACCCTCACTCCGACTCTCACACACACCCCACTCTTGCATATGCAGCCTACCATTGAAGCATCTCTTTGAGTAGCCTATTCCTTTTCAGTTCTTCCTGTGACATCCAAATTTGTGCATAGCCTAGACAGTGGTCAAGTTATCAGGTTGGTAGCTAGCTACCTAGCTAGGTAACATGACTAGATAGCTAAACAACGTTATCAAACCAAAACATTTTTGTCCTGCGAGTAGGTTAAAAAAGCCTGCGATAGGCGCACAAGTCCGCAGCAGAAAGAAAAAACATAGCTCCGGTAATATTGGGCATAACTTTTACATGATTTTGGCTAGAGCCACACGGTCTTCAGCTATGTAAAGGCGCAACCATTGATTGTAGATGTGTTCCGTGTGGAAACACATGCAACTTAAAAGGTTCCGTTTAGTGAAGAAATGGAGACGTGATTAACGGCGTACGCCAATTAACATGTCACATGTTAACGCGTTATTAACGCATGATCAACTTTGACAGCCCTAGTTCACACTAGGTTGGGACAAAAATCCTGAGTCCACTGAGTGACCCTTTCCAGATCAAAGTGAGGAGCAAAGATATGATGCTGTCCCCCGGGTCTGACCTACCTGTGAGTCTGCCAGGAGTCCTCAATGAGCAGGATCTGCAGCAGCAGGTCCAGGTAAGGCCTCAGCTCGTAGGTGTACGAGTACGCCACCTGGGGGATAACAAAACACACACTATCAATAAGATCTAGCACACATCTTATTAACGGAAATATGTCCAATATGAAGACATAAAGACCAGTTGGAGAAATTGATTGTAAGGAGGAGGAGACTTGGGGCTTCTGAGATGCAATAGTTTCCCACCTCCTTATTGTATGGGACACTTCTAAATGTGACTTTAGAGGCCATGCATTTCAATACTCACCTTTAAAACAAACTTAGGTGAAAAGAGTTCATCTTAAAAAGGAACAGGACAGATAGATCGTTTTTATTGCTAACAGAGGGACGGAATAAGTTAGAAAACAAAATTAAATTGAGGACTGGATGGAATATGGGGGAAAATGCACCATTTTTTATTTTTTTTTATCTTCAACATAGAAATGCTAACAAAAATAATTTTCAGAAACTTGTTACGAATGATGGAGTCATCCATGATTCAGCAAACAATATTTTGAAAGAAGAGGCACAGTACTTTAAACATATGTTTTCATTTCAGTGTCCTCCAACTCCACTAACTGAAGTTAATTGTAAGGATTTTTTCTATTAATAGTGTAAAATGAACAGCTATACAGAAAGACTCATGTGAAGGCCTAATTATAGATGAGGAACATCTAGATGCAATTAAAGCCTTCATGTCTGGAAAAACTCCAGGGCTGGATTGCATACCAGTTGAGATGAATTAAATATTTTTCGATGTACTCAAAAGGTCCGTTATTAACATGTTTTAACCACTATTACTGAAACAGGACCCAGATGGTAAATATGAAGATCCAGTCCACCTAAAAAAACTGGAGACCCCTTACACTTCAGTGTTGTGATGCCAAAATCTATGCAAAATGTATGGCGCATAGAATTAAAAAAGGTATTGTCGGATATTATTCATCCTAATCAGACAGGTTTTTTTTACATGGACGATACATTGGAGATAATATAAAATAAGTACTGGAACCAATAGAACACTAAGAAAAATCTGGGAAACCAGGCCTGGTATTCATAGCCGACTTTGAAAAGGCCTTTGACAAAGTACGACTGGAATTTATATATAAATGCCTGGACTATTTTAATTTTGGAGAATCTCTTATACAATGAGTTAACGTTATGTATAGTAACCCCAGGTGTAAAATAGTAAATAATGGTTACTTCTCAGAAAGTATTAAATTGTTGTCATTGTAAGCTATCGACAATTTTTCTAACCTCTCTGGATTAAAAACGAATTAGGATAAGTGCACCATATTACATTTTGTATCGCTGATTTTTTGGGGGCAGCTTCATTAAATAGTACCCGCAAAACACCAGTCTTAACGTCAACAGTGAAGAGGCGACTCCGGGATGCTGGCCCTCTAGGCAGAGTTGCAAAGAAAAAGCCATATCTCAGACTGGCCAATAAAAATAAAAGATTAAGATGGGCAAAAGAACACAGATACTGGACAGAGGAACTCTGCCTAGAAGGCCAGCATCCCGGAGTCGCCTCTTCACTGTTGACGTTAAGACTGGTGTTTTGCGGGTACTATTTAATGAAGCTGCCAGTTGAGGACTTGAGGTGTCTGTTTCTCAAACTAGACATTCTAATATACTTGTCCTCTTGCCCGGGGCCTCCCACTCCTCTTTCTATTCTGGTTAGGGCCAGTTTGCGCTGTTCTGTGAAGGGAGTAGTACACAGCGTTGTACGAGATCTTCAGTTTCTTGGCAATTTCTCGCATGGAATAGCCTTCATTTCTCAGAACAAGAATAGACTGACGAGTTTCAGAAGAAAGTCCTTTGTTTCTAGCCATTTTGAGCCTGTAAACAAACCCACAAATACTGATGCTCCAGATACTCAAGGCCAGTTTTATTTCTTCTTTAATCAGAACAGTTTTCAGCTGCGCTAACATAATTGCAAAAGGGTTTTCCTTACGCTTAATTAGCCTTTTAAAATGATAAACTTGGATCAGTTAACACAATGTGCCATTGGAACACAGTAGTGATGGTTGCTGATAAATGGGCCTCTGTACGCCTATGTAGATTTTCCATCATTTTTAATTTTTTTCCCCAATTTTCCAATTTCCAGCTACAATAGTAATTTACAACATTAACAATGTCTACACTGTATTTCTGATAAATGTGTTATTTTAAATGGACAAAAAATGTGCTTTTCTTTCAAAAACAAGGACATTTCTAAGTGACCCCAAACTTTTGAACGGTAGAGTATATATTTACAAAAAAAAGATATGGGGGATTGGAAATGATGCAGACAATTACAGTGATAGAAGCCACAATCTATCTGCAATATTAAAGCTGACCTACCCCCTAAATAAATATATATTTATATCTGTATAACCTGTCTAGTTTGTGTGGGTGTGTGTGTGTGGTCTTGCTCTTCTATCCTCATGGGGACCTGAAATCCCCTAAAGTCCCCACAAGGATAGGAAAACAAGGAAAAGTATCCCTTGTGGGGACTTCACACATCCCCACGAGGACAAAGGCTATTGTAAGCTAAGGGGTTAGGTTTAGGGTTAGGTGTTAAGTATAGGGAAAATAGGATTTAGAATGGAAATAAATTGTAGGCCCCCATGAGGACAGAAAAACAAGTGTGTCCATCTGTGTTTTCACCAGTTTTAACACTTACCTGCCAGAGCAGCTCTGATAGTACAGTGGAGGAGAACTGGGGGTTTTCCCAGCAGCTGAAGCGCAGCAGCTTGACCGTCTCATCTGAGTTGCTGCAGTCCTCAATGATCTTTTTCACGTAGCTGGTCCTTACGAACAGGATCTCTCCCACCAGCTGCTGCACAGGCATCACCGGGGTGGTCTGGTTGGCATCCCCGTACGGGTTAGGGAGAGGGGGGTTACCTGGATGTAGAGAGAAAGAGGGAGAGAGAGAAGGACAATGAATATGACCCAGGTGTTACTGGCTCGTCTTTGTCCGTTGACCATAGGTCACGACCCCTCACCCCTGAGTGAACTCACCATTGATGGAGGACTGCATGCGCGCGGCCACGTCACAGCAGCGCACCAGTTGGGAGACTACGGTGTACAGTTTGCCTAGTTCAGCATACTGGTACTTTATGGGAGGGCCAGGCCCCTCGTCTAGAGCCACCAGCATGAAGGTAGCTGGGACACTCAGCTTCAACAACTGGGTCTTCTCTGCCAGCCCTGGAGAAGGGTGGGAGGGAGGGTATAAGGAAGAGAAGGAGAGCGAGGCAAGAAGAGAAATGAATAGCCAGTGAGCCATACTCTTCCTCAAGGGGTTGAGAGAGCAGGTGTGTATGGCAGTACTGTGTGTGTGTCTTCCTTACCCAGGTTGGCATACATAACGAAGAGGTTGAAGTACTGCTGCAGGTGTCGGCCGTGCTCTGACACCTCTCTCCTGAGCAGGTTCAACACAGTCCTCAACAGGTGGTCACTGAGACTCAGGTTATCACATGCCTGACACAGAGAGAGAGAGAGAGAGAGAAAGAGAGTGAGAGGGGAAGTTAAAACATATTCCACAAGAACAGAGAAAAGTTGCTTTGTATGGGGTAATGCTCAGTATGCATGAAACGGGGGGTAACATTTGATAACAGAAGCCGAAAACAAGAGTTCTTATTGGACAATTCCAGGTAGAACCTGCTCTGTTTCAAAACGTTTCTCCCGTTTCATGCCTACTGAACACCATCCTGATAGTTTGTGTTTTAGGAATAGGAGAACCAGCCCATTCACCTGTGGTTGGGTGGAGGCTCCGACAGGAGAGGCAGTGGGGGAGGGGCAGGGTCCGTCTTGCAGGGAGAAGTGTGCAATGAAGACGATAAGTTTGGCGAACGCGCCCCGGACCTCGGCACTGGGGCACTCCAGCAGGTACTCAGAGAAGCGGTTGGCGTAGGCAAACAGGAAGTTGTGTGCAAACCAGTAGCGTACATTCTTACTGTGTCTCAGTAGGATGCAAAGCGCATCATACCTGGGGATGGAGAGAGAGAGATACACACATGTGATTAGAGAAAGGGGAGAGGAGAGAGGGATGTGTCAATGGATGGAGGAAACAGTGATAGTTTCCGAAGGGGAGAGAATGATGCATGGGAGAGTGGAGATAAATAGCGAGGAGGAGAAAGGGGAGACTGATGAGACAGGGATAGAAAGGAATAACAAAACATAGAATAATAAAACAAAGATCCTTCACTCAGGTCAACATCTGAACACAGGTCAAAGTTGAAAGGTGAGACAGACAGTACTCACCAGTCACTGGCAGGCCCCCTCACTACTTTCTTGGTGTGGAACCCAGTGCTGAAGAGGAACTTAGCAGCCAGCTGAACACTAATCATAGCCATCTCCTCCGCCTCAGGCAGTAGATGGTCTTGTCCTGATTCAACCAAACAACAAACATCGCTTCAGACTTCAGTCACAAATTAACATTAAAGTTCCTAATGGAACATTTCAATGAAAAAAGGAAAGAAAATTAATGTTTCTTCTCTAAATGCAAATTAGTGAAGGATTAAGTTGGTATTGAATAATATTCAGCAAGAGACTTCACAGAGCGGGAGCGAGATATTTCAATTTCAAAGTTAATGTGTGAGTCAGTCACTGGAGCCGAATCCGAGAATCTCATCACTGTTCAAATAGCGTATGACCTAATTTGCTGCTTACTTCTAAATGAGAGGCTGAAATTGGGGACATTGACGAGAACAGTTGTCCGTTTGCACACATGACACTAAAAAGAAACAAACACATCCTAACAAACCTCCCCCTCTTTCACCCACATACATACATACATACATACATACATACATACATACATACATACATACATACATACATACATACATACCATACATACCATACATACATACCATACATACCATACATACTTGATCTGAAGCATTTCATCCCAACCAAGTGCTTTTACACGGATGGCTAACCCTGCAGTAGTCAGTTCATTTCCCTGTGCCTGTCGTGCAACAGACAGACAGACAGCAGTACACTGTGGCCTGGCTGGCTGCATTAATAATGCAGAAGGCAGAGGAAACTGCTGCAGTTTACAGTCAGCCAATGTTACGTTCAGCTCTGCCATCCTACACTCTCCCTCTCCATACAACTCTCTAAGGGGGCGGTGAAATTGAAATCTCCAATACAGTGCTACCAGTGGTAAGATTAAAACGAGGGGGTCTTTTTCATCTTTTTAAATATTGAAAGGAATGAAAGTATCTCCTATTAAAGCAAAAGTCATGTCACTATTACAGTGATAAAAAGCCTTGTTATGGTACTAAGGTGAGAGGTTGGGCCATTCACAGTGCACAAATTAAAAAGGCAAATCACAGTAATATCAATCTCACTTCTTGGGTTGTACACATTAGCAGGGGAAATAACAGGGGAGAACAAAGAAGACAAACAAAACCTCAGAGTAGCAGCAACACCCACCCCGAGAAGAACTCTAAAACTCAAAAGGAGGTATTCTGAAGCTTGTGTGTGTGTGTGTGTGTGTGTGTGTGTGTGTGTGTGTGTGTGTGTGTGTGTGTGTGTGTGTGTGTGTGTGTTCCACTTACCTGGCGGAGGGTTTAAATAGACACTGTTACAGGTCAGAAGTTTCTTAACAAACTGGAAATACTCCAGGCTGTACTGCATACGATTGTGCATGAACTGCACGTTCTGCTTGCGCACACTGCACTCGATTACACCGGGCATCTTGACCTGGTGCGACGGCTTGTTGTTGGACGAGGACGAGATGGTCAGCTCCTGAATGTATTTGACCAGCTCACTGTCCTTGTCCAGTGAGTCCATCCGCTCGTAGAAGAGGATGTATGCGTTCCACCAGCGCTTCTGACGCCGGTACGACATCCTCTTCATCATGTGGTCAAACACCTCGCCCATGTACTCCCCTCCGAAGCACTGGTTCTTCATCTCCTCCTCGTCGTCCATCTTGCACTCCGTCACGTCGCCGTCGTCAAACTTGTACCAGCGGTTCCGCTCGCCGTCTGCCCCACCCACGTTCCTCTGTGTGATGTAGGAGTAGTAGTGTCCGCCGCTGGCCTGGCCTGAGTGGACCAGCACCCCAACCAGGCGGTACTTGGAGCTGCCTGGGGGCTCTGGTTCAGAGGGCTCGTTCTGCTGGATCACCTGAGGGCAGGACACAATAATTGATGTTAAAGTGAACCACTTAATTGGTTCGTTTAAAGGGACAGTTCACTCCAAAGTGAGGTATGAAGACATCTGACACCGATTTTTGGAGTGAATTGTCCCTTTAAATGTGATCCCATCTGAATTCATTGACATAAAATATTTCTAATTTCAACTATCTGAAATGTTAGAACGACAACTACAACATTATGAAATCATTAAAATATACATTTACTCCGTATTTCTACACACAATGTAATAATCTGTGTCATCTTCATGCCATCCCTAACCTGGTTCTCTGGGTTGACGTCGTCCCCCTCCAGCTTGGCCACCCCGGCTACTGTGTAGGGCTCCATGTCCAGCTCCCTGGGGAACTCAAAGTAGTCGTTGAACTTGATGGCACACTCCCTCTCCCAGTCGTAGTCAAACCTCTTCAGCTGGATGGCTAGCACTGGGGGAAGCTTCTTGATCAGCAGCCGCTTCACTGTGTCCACCTGGAGGGTGGGGGGTAGACGACCAACACGTTACTGCTACTAGCCTTCTGGTCAGGGGGCCTAAGCTAACCCTCCTCCCGGAGAACTACTGGGCAAGCAGGCTTTTGCTACAACCCTGGAAAGCCTATAGGAATGTAGCTAGTTAGGAAAAAGGGCTGTTGGTACATTTCAATTGTAAGATCTGATAAGAAAAACGTTATTCTTACCTTCTTGTTGCACTTCTCACAGTGGTATGCGTTAGCACCCTCCAGCAGGTCTCCTTTGACGTACTGCTCCATTGAGTCCAACAGGTTCTGGTGGTTCCTGATGTCTACATTCAGAGTGGTGAACGACTCCTCACACTCATACCTGTAGCACACACAATATCCACATTCATTTCAACCAACACTGTATAGTCTCATAAACCCGACTCTAGGCAACAGCAGTGACTAGGGTCTGGTTTCACTAGCTAGGTTTCCATCCAATTGGTGACGGATTTTCATGCAAATATTCACTTGGTGAAGGCCATAGGACTGAAAATGAAAGACTTCAACAATGTCTCTGTCACTAACAAATATAGTCATGGGGGGTAACTCCATAATGCAATTGAAAAAGGCAAGGCACACTGGGAAATTATTGGAGGCGTGGTTTGTGGGGGCGTTAAATGTATACCTTAATCATAACCTCTGATCTCCATCCTGCTCGCTACCACTTTATATTTTATTGAAGCAGATAAGGATGTGACGTAGGTAGTGACAAAGACATGTTATGCTGGAACATGTCAAGACAGAACATTTGAAAATGGTGAGAGGCAACCTGGATATCTAGGGAGACTAAACACTGAAGCAGCCTCATATAAAACCACTACAAACAAATCTCTCTCTCTGCAGAAATGCACATCTTCAAATCAATTACCCTGAGATGCGTGAACAATAAGCATTGGTCCATTTTGCCCCTAGACCAGATCTCAAGTCAGTTTCACATTCTCCCCCATAATGGTTGAGGTTATGAATTGCCAAGATATCACTGATCTTAGATCTGTTCCTATGGCGGTGTGTGAGTTACCTATGTGGGCACCCCTGGCAGATCTTCTGGTCAGCAAAGGATCCACCCAGCACCTTACTGAGCATGGCTGGGTGACCCAAGGCTTTCAGAGCCTCGTCCAGACTGTCCACTAGAGAGTTGAAGAACTCCAGGGCATCGTGCTGCTCTCGCAGGTTCACCGGCTCACCCCATAACCTATAGGAGGGGATGAGGTTAGAAGGGATGAAAGGTGAAGTAGCACTTCTGGGACTATAGCACTGGTTCCATTGTACGAGGCAATCTAAATCGAGTGTAGGTCAAGTATTTCAAAATATTTGAATATGAATATTCTACTTCATATTCACAATCTACACAGCACCACCCCAACATCAACATGTGTAAATGGCGTGTTTCTATTTTCTGTAGTAAAAAAGAGATGAAGGTAAGTGTTGTTAATGACATGCCTACTCATAATTGGTTAAAAATCACACGATGCACACCGATGTCATTCAATTATTATTTTTTTTACATTAACCCATCAACCACCCCCTCTTTGGAGGACACATAGTTTGACAACTTTTTTGCTACATATACATACATTCTACATACAGTATCACAATTTACATATATATTTTACATACATTGTACTTTTATATACAGCAATCACATAACAATAACACATGACTGAACATGAGCTCTTCAATCGCATCCCTCAGCCCATCCCACCTATCACCGTAGACCACAACCATTTGGTTTCCATGTGTCATATTTTTCAATTGTGTTGTGATGTTTTACATAAATGTTTAACCTTTCTAATGGTATACCACAGATTTTCATTAAAGATGAAAACCTTTCCTACAAGTATTATATTATTGACTGACTATAGCTTTACAAATCGCCCAACTCTGCTATTTGTAAGGTACATTTTAAGTGAATTTTGTGATTTTTTTTTAAACACTCCTGAAACTGTAACCAAACTACATAGGGGCCATACCAGAACAAATGATCTTGTGATTCTCTCTTCGCAGCAAAATCTACAGAGCTTAGATTGCTGTATGCCCCACACAGTGCATTCGGAAAGTATTCAGACCCCTTGACTTTTTCCACATTTTGTTAGGTACAGCCTTATTTAAAATTGATTAAATTAAGTGTTTCCTCACCAATCTACACACAATACCCCATAATGGCAAAGCAAAAACAGGCTTTTAGACATTATTGCACATTTATTAGAAACAAAAACAGAAGTACCTTATTTACATAAGTATTCAGACCCTTTGCTGTGAGACTCAAAAATTGAGCTCAGCTGCATCCTGTTTCCACTGATCATCCTTGAAATGTTTCTACAACTTGAATGGCGTTCAACCTGTGGTAAAGTCAATTGATCGAACATGATTTGGAAAGGCACACACCTGTCTATATAAGGTCCCACCGTTGACAGTACATGTCAGAGCAAAAACCAAGACATGAGGTCGAAGGAATTGTTCATAGAGCTCAGAGACAGGATTTTGTTGAGGCACAGATCTGGGGAAGGGTACCAAAAAATGTCTGCAGCATTGAAGGTCCGCAAGTACACAGTGGCCTCCATCATTCTTAAATGGAAGAAGTTTGGAACCACCAAGACTCTTCCTAGAGCTGGCCGCCAGGCCAAACTGCGCAATCGGGGGAGAAGGGCCTTGGTCACAAAGGTGACCAAGAACCCGATGGTCACTCTGACAGAGCTCCAGAGTTCCTCTGTGGTGATGGGAGAACCTTCCAGAAGGACAACCATCTCTGCAGCACTCCACCAATCAGGCCTTTTTTGGTAGAGTAGCCTGACGGGAAGCCAAACCTCAGTAAAAGGCACGACAGCCCGCTTGGAGTTTGCCAAAAGGCAAAACAAGATTCTCTGGTCTGATGAAACCAAAATGTCTTGGGCCTGAATGCCAAGTGTAACGTCTGGACGAAACCTGGCACCATCCCTATGGTGAGGCATGGTGGTGGCAGCATCATGCTGTGGGGATGTTTTTCAGTGGCAGGGACTGGGAGACTAGTCAGGATCGAGGGAAAGACAAACGGAACAAAGTACAGAGAGATCCTTGATGAAAACCTGCTCCAGAGCGCTCAGGACCTCAGACTGGGGCGACGGTTCACCTTCCAACAGGACAACGACCCTAAACACACAGCCAAGACAACGCAGGAGTGGCTTCTGGACAAGTCTCTGAATATCCTTGAGTGGCCCAGCCAGAGCCCGGACATGAACCCGATCGAACATCTCTGGAGACCTGAAAATAGCTGTGCAGTGACACTCCCCATCCAACCTAACAGAGATTGAGAAGATCTGCAGAGAAGAATGGGAGAAATTCCCCAAATACAGGTGTGCCAAGCTATAGTAAAGGGTCTGAAAACTTATGTAAAAGTGAAATCCCTAAAAACCTGTTTTGCTTAATCATTATGGGGTATTGTGTGTAGATTTATGATGGAAAAAACGACTTAATCAATTTTAGAATAAGGCTGTAATGTAACAAAATGTTGAAAAAGTCAAGTGGTCTGAATACTTTCCCGAATGCACTGTATAGTGTACGTTTGTTTATATTTAACCATTTTGATTGAAAACAAATCACAGTAAGGTACTTAATTGTTACACAGATTATTTGATATTGAGATAAACACAGCTACATTGGGCCTTTAAAATACTGGTATGTATGACCCATCTGGTTTTCCAGTTAATCATTCTCTTCCCTCCACTGACCTGAACTGTTTCCAGAAGCCTCTCGGTATGTAGTACTGCAGTCTGGAGGAGGCCAGGTGGCCAAAGATGACCTGCAGGTGGCGCAGCACCCCGATGTTGTACTCCTTCCTGTCCTCCGACTTACTGAGCGATGGCTTGTCGTCAAACTGGTGGTGGTAGTTGAACACCTCATCTCGTGGGTCCACATTACTCTGTAGGGGCCGATGGACACACAGGGTTAAGCTGGGTCCTGGTCATTAGGACACACAATGGAACACGTTTTAAACCACATACTCTGTTACCCCAACACCCCACATCTTCAGTGCCATAAAAGTGTCTCAGCTAAGGAGCTAATATCAACTGCAGCTATCAATGGAACTACAGCTCAGCCTTCAACACCATAGTACCCTCCAAGCTCATCATTAAGCTCTGGGCCCTGGGTCTGAACCCCGCCCTGTGCAACTGGGTCCTGGACTTCCTGATGGGCCGTCCCCAGGTGGTGAAGGTAGGAAACAACACCTCCACTTCATTGATCCTCAACACTGGGGCCCCACAAGGGTGCGTGCTCAGCCCCCTCCTCTACTCCCTGTTCACCCATGACTGCGTGGCCACGCACACCTCAAACTCAATCATCAAGTTTGCAGACAACACAACAGTAGTAGGCCTGATTACCAACAACAATGAGACAGCCTACAGGGAGGAGGTGAGGGCCCTGGCGGAGTGGTGCCAGGAAAATAATCTCTCCCTTAACGTCAACAAAACAAAAGGAGCTGATCGTGGACTTCAGGAAACAGCAGTGGGAGCACCCCCCTATCCACATCGACGGGACAGCAGTGGAGAAGGTGGAAAGTTTTAAGTTTTAAGTTCCTCGGCGTACACATCACTGACAATCTGAAATGGTCCACCCACACTGACAGTGTGGTGAAGAAGGCGCAACAGCGCCTCCTCTTGTCACTTTAATAATGTTTACATACTGTATTCTAGTCTATGCCACTACGACATTGCTCGTACTAATATATATACACAGTTGAAGTCAGAAGTTTACATACACCTTAGCCAAATACATTTAACTTCTTGAGCCTATGGGGGGTGCTATTTCGACTTTGTATAAATTGGTTCCCAAATTAAACTGCCTCGTACTCAATTCTTGCTCGTACAATATGCATATTATTATTACTATTGGATAGAAAACACTCTCTAGTTTCTAAAACCGTTTGAATTATGTCTCTGAGTGAAACAGGACTCATTCTGCAGCACATTTCCTGTCAGGGAGTGAGATTTCTGAAATCGAGGTCCCTGTTCTGGGGTCAGTTTATAAGTCCCTATGTACGCTGTGGGGCTACAAACACTGCATACGCCTTCCTCTAGATGTCAGTAAGTGGTGAGAATTTGAATGGAGTGGATTGCGCAATCTGGGACCTTATATAAGACCCTGGAGCGGAAGTACCGTCCTTTTCAACGGTGCGCTTGGCGCAGTAGGGACATCAGAGTGGCCTCCTGCCAAGCTTTCGTTTTGCCAGTTCTATATCTCCGGTCATGTTTTTATTCGTTATAGTTGTTAAAGACATCATAAGGTAGTTAATTTAAACCGACTTATAGCAATTTATATCAGTTTATTGCGATTTTCTGGCATTTCTTTGTGACGCGCTTTCAAGAGTTGGACACCTTTCCGGCACATGCCGAACGTTAGCGGCTATTTCGACAGGACAAGAGGACATCTTTCAACCAAAAGACGATTGTTTTGGACAAAGGACACCTTTCCCAAGATTCTGATGGGAGTTCATCAAAAAGAACTATTTATGCTGATAAATCGTTGTTCTGTTGAAAAATGTTAAATGCATAAGCCGCCATTAATTTCAGTGTAGCCTTGCTTTAGCGCACGCTGTATTGCGCAATAACGTTAATTTTAAAAATGTAACAAAGCGATTGCATTAAGAACTAATTTGTCTTTCATTTGCTGTCCACCCTGTATTTTTTAGTCAAGTTTATGATTATTTATTGATTAGAATAGGTGCCTCTCCAAGATGGCGCCCGACATTTTCTGGGCAGCTTGGCAACTTTTCTCATTGTATAACCACGATTTGTGCGGCTAAATATGCACATTTTCGAACAAACTCTATATGCATTGTGTAATATGATGTTACAGGACTGTCATCTGAAGAATTCTGAGAAGGTTAGTGAAAAATTAATATATTTTGGTGGTGAATACGTTATCGCTATGTTTGGCTGGAATCAATGCTGTTGTGTGGTTTGCTATTGTGGTAAGCTAATATAACGATATATTGTGTTTTCGCTGTAAAACACTTAGAAAATCTGAAATATTGTCTGGATTCACAAGATCTGTGTCTTTCAATTGCTGTACGCTGTGTATTTTTAAGAAATGTTTTATGATGAGTAATGTGGGGTTTTTATAAGGTTTTTTGACATGCTTAACTAACTATAAGCTAGTAGGGCTTCTTATGCATTAAAGTTTGAATTGCTGACTCTTGTGAACCTGCATTTTCCATTGGTCTCTACTCTTACCAGTGCTCTGTCTAACCATGAATATCAGCCTGAAATGTGTGTGTGTTAAAGAGAGCGCTGTACTGTATGAAATATGTGTGTGTATGCAACAAATGTATCAGTAGTGTGGGCGCTGTACTGTGTGACGAGACTGTGCTAATCTTAGAGAGACACAGGAGGGGGGTGAATCAGGAGACTGCTGACTGAGGTGTACAATGGACAATAACAGATAAGCTATACACACGAAGAACATATGTGAGGTTCTGAGTAATACTATAACAAATGTGATTGAATATTAGCAACTGTATTATATGTGATTGAATACTATAACAAACGTGATTAGCAACTATATCATATGTGATTGGATATTGACAACCTGTTGGCCTGGGCGCCTGGATGTCTGTGTGTGTGTGCTGGAAGTAACAGTTAGCTCAGATAAGAAGCTGGGAAGCTGTAGTTAGCCTTGAGCGAGAACAGTGGACAATGTATACAGGTGCAGATATCTCAGACAATGTTATAAAACTGTCTGACCCCAGTCTCTGGGGTGAGGGAGCGTAATCTACACAGCAACAATGAAGGGACACCAGAAAGCGCAAAGAAGCTGGGACCAGCTTGTGTGCCAACATCAACGATAGGCTGGGTGAGTCTAAACCACGCCCAGTCTCTACTCTGACAGGCCGGCTCGGACGCGGGAACTATCTCTGTCACGAGTATAATATACTATCTTTGTCAGAAACAAATCAGTTCTCTGTCTTATCCTGCGTGATGAAACATTGAACCCGTATATACGGAAATTGTATTTGCCATTTATTAACTTTTGAATTAAACAATTATTTTAACCAAGTTCAGGTGTGGTACTGTTCCTATCTCAGTTGAACTTTCGCAACCCTAACAATAATTAGGTAATACACGTTGCTCTCTGTAGTTATTCTAGTCGCTTTGGGGAGAGTTGTGATGGTGGCTGCAATGGTAAACTATGATTTATACCTGAAATATGCACATTTTTCTAACAAAACATATGCTATACAATAAATATGTTATCAGACTGTCATCTGATAAAGTTGTTTCTTGGTTAGTGGCTATTTATATCTTTATTTGGTCGAATTTGTGATAGCTACTGATGCAGTAAAAAAATGGTGGAGTAAGAAAAGTGGTGTCTTTTGCTAACGTGGTTAGCTAATAGATTTACATATTGTGTCTTCCCTGTAAAACATTTTAAAAATCAGAAATGATGGCTGGATTCACAAGAAGTGTATCTTTCATCTGGTGTCTTGGACTTGTGATTTAATGATATTTAGATGCTAGTATTTACTTGTGACGCTATGCTAGGCTATGCTAGTAGCTTTTCTACTGATGGGGGTGCTCCCGGATCCGGGTTTGGGAAGTGTTAGAGGTTAAACTCCGTTTTTTCACAATTCCTGACATTTCATCTTAGTAAAAAATGTCTTAGATCACCACTTTATTTTAAGAATGTGAAATGTCAGAATAATAGTAGAGAAAATTATTTATTTCAGCTTTTATTTCTTTCATCACATTCCCAGTGGGTCAGAAGTTTACATACACTCAATTAGTAGTTGGTAGGATTGCCTTTAAATTGCTTAACTTGGGTCAAATGTTTTGGGTAGCCTTCCACAAGCTTCCCACAATAAGCTGGGTGAATTTTGGCCCATTTCTCTTGACAGAGCTGGTGTAACTGAGTCAGGTTTGTAGGCCCCTTTGCTCAGAACACACACTTTTTCAGTTCTGCCCACAAGTCTTCCATAGGATTGAGGTCAAGGCTTTGTGATGGCCACTCCAATACCTTGACTTTGTTGTCCTTAACTTCTTATGGCTGCAGGGGCAGTATTGAGTAGCTTGGATGAAAGGTGCCCAAAGTGAACGGCCTGCTCCTCAGTCCCAGTTACTAATATATGCATATTATTATTAGTATTGGATAGAAAACACTCTGAAGTTTCTAAAACTGTTTGAATGATGTCTGTGAGTATAACAGAACTCATATGGCAGGCAAAAACCTGAGAAAAATCCAAAACAGGAAGTGGGACATCTGAAGTTTGTAGTTTTTGAACTCAGCCCCTATCGAATTCACAGTGGGATATGGGTTATGTTGCATTTCCTAAGGCTTCCACTAGATGTCAACCGTCTTTTGAACGTTGTTTCAGGCTTCTCATGTGAAGGGGGGCCGGATGGGAGCTGTTTGACTAAGGGGTCTGCCAGCAGCCTCGTTCTCAGTCACGCGCATTTCACATGAGAGGTATCTCTCGTTACATTGCTTTTCTACAGACAATGGAATTCTCCGGTTGGAACATTATTAAACATTTAAGATAAAAACATCCTAAAGATTGATTCTATACTTAGTTTGACAAGTTTCTTTGACCTGTAATATAACTTTTTGAACATTTCGTCCGACTGGACCTGAACGCGCTTTTGGATTTGTTTACCAAACGCCCTAACAAAAGAAGCTATTTTGAAATGAATGGACATAAATGATGGACATTATCGAACAAAACAAACATTTATTGTGGAACTGCGATTCCTGGGAGTGCATTCTGATGAAGATCATCAAAGGTTAGTGAATATTTATAATGCTATTTCAGACTAATGTTGACGGCGCAACATGGCGGATATTTCTTTTGGCTGGTTTGGGTTCTGAGCGCCGTTCTCAGATTATGCTTTTTCCGTAAAGTTTTTTTGAAATCTGACACAACGGTTGCATTAAGGAGAAGTGTATCTAAAGTTCCATGCATAACACTTGAATTTTCATCAACATTTATAATGAGTATTTCTGTGATTTCATGTGGCTCTCTGCAAAATCATAGCATGTTTTTGAACTACTGAACATAACACACCAATGTAAAATGAGATCTTTGGATATAAATATGCACTTTACCGAACAAAACATACATGTATTGTGTAACATGAAGTCCTATGAGTGTCATCTGATGAAGATCATCAAAGGTTAGTGATTCATTTTATCTCTATTTGTGCTTTTTGTGACTCCTCTCTTTGGCGGGAAAAATGGCTGGGTTTTTCTGTGACTTGGTGGTGACCTAACAATCGTTTGTGGAGCTTTCGCTGTAAAGCATTTTTGAAATCAGACACTGTGGCTGGATTAACGAGTATTTTATCTTTAAAATGGTGCCTAATACTTGTATGTTTGAGAAATTAGATTTATGAGATTTCTGTTGATTTGTATTTGGCGCCCTGCAATTTCATTGGCTGTTGGCGAGGGGTTCCGCTAGCGGAACGGGGTACCGCTAGCAGAACCCCAGTCCTAGACAGGTTAAGAGTGGTGTCCAGAGATGGGGAAAAACTGGGACATGCTTCTGCCCAACTTAATGTTTGCCTTGCGAAAATTACCCCAGGCGTCCACTGGGTTCTCCCCCTTCGAATTGCTCTACGGCAGGCCATGTCGAGGGATCCTCGACTTAGCCAAGGAGAACTGGGAGGTCCAACCATGCCTGTTCCAGTTGACGATAGTACATGTTACCCTGATGAGGGACCGCCTGTCGGCAGTCTGGCCTATAGTAAAGTAGCATTTGGAGAAGGCGCAACGGACTCAATCGTAGGCCGGGCCTACGATAAGTCAGCAACACCCAGGGAGTTCACCGTGGGAGAGAAAGTGATGGTACTCGTGCCCACGGCCAAACACAGCTTGCTGGCGCAGTGGAGGGGCCCTACGAGGTAACGGAAAGGGTATCACCGGTCAATTACTTCCTCAAGCAACCGGACAGGAGGAAGAAGGTCCAACTCTATCATATCAACCTGCTGAAGAAGTACCATGTGAGAGAGGAGGGTGTGGCTTTGATGGCCGTGGAGGACAAGGAAAAAGAGGAGGCCCTGCTACAGGTGCGCCGTGGCCGAACTCTCCTGCCAGAGCAGTCGAGACAGCTAGCCATGCTGATTATGCAATTTGGCAGGGTATTCCCGTCCTTAACAGGACAAACAGATGTCCTGTTTCATCATATCGGCACTGAACCCGGCAAGAAGGTGCATATCCGGCCTAACGGGATTCCTGAGGCCCGCAGAGTCATCGCAAAGAACGAGGTAAGGGAGATGCTAAGGATGAGGGTGATTGAGCCATCTACGAGTGAGTGGTCCAGTCCCATAGTCATGGTCCCCAAACCGGACGGTAGTATGAGGTTCTACAACAACTTTAGGGGGGTGAACGCCATTTCTACATTCGACACGTATCCCATGCCCCGCGTGGATGAACTCTTGGAGCGCTTAAGAATGGCCAAGTTCATCACCACCCTGGATTTGACGAAGAGATATTGGCAAGTGCCGGTGGCTCCGGAGGACCGCCCAAAGACTGCCTTTGCCACACCGGAGGGGCTTTTTCAGTATGTGAGGATGCCCTTCGGACTGCGGCAACATTTCAACGCCTCATGGATGCCATTCTACGACCCCATCAAAAGTACATGGCGGCGTATATAGACGATGTGGTCATCCACAGCAAGGACAGGGATAGCCACCTCCTGCGACTACGGTCAGTGCTCGTGAGCCTGGAGGCTACAGGGCTGACGGCCAATTCCCAAAAATGCTGCCGGGGTCTGTCCGAAGCAGAATACACCGTGGGGAACGGAAAAATACGCCCACAGGCAGGAAAGACCAGGGCCATTCGGGACTGGCCGCGGCCACAGACGAAGCGGGACGTTCGAGCTTTCTTGGGGATAGCGGGATATTATCACCATTTCATCCCTGGGTATGCAACCATTGCCAACCCCCTCACAAACCTCATCAAGTAAAACCTGCAAAACCGTGCAGGTGGAAGGACGAGACGGAAGACACCTTCCAGTTGCTAAAAGAGAGCCTGTGCTCTGATCCCGTCCTGCATGCTCCTGACTTCTCCCAAGAGTTCATTGTGTAGGTAGACACCTCAGATAAGGGGCTCGGAGCCGTCCTAATTCAGGGTGAAGGCAAAGCAGAGAGGCCTATTCTCTTTATATGTAGGAAGCTCAGTGATCGGGAACAGAGATATGCTACCATAGAGAAAGAGGCCCTAGCCATTAAGTGGGCCCTCAATTATCTCCGGTACTACCTACTCGGGCGTAGGTTTGCCCTCGTTACTGACGATGCTCCCCTCACGTGGATCGTCGGTAAGAGAAACAATAACAGAATAGCCAGATGGTTTCTTGCTTTACAACGATTCTCTTTCCATGTCATCCACGGGGCTTGATCGAGGAACGGGAATGCGGACGCGCTGTTCCGACGCGACCAAGGCGGCGGCACGTCTGGCGCCTGGCCCTCCAGTCCGGTCCTGAGGGGGGAGGTATGTGGAAGGACCACCAGAGGGCAGGCTGCTCCCACAGACAGTAGCCCAGTCCGGCATGGCAGTCAAGGTGATCAGAGGCAATTAAGCACAGCTGACGGTACTAATGAGATATTATTTTTCCCCTACAAGAGAGAGGAGGGAACCGGCAGAGAGGGGAGAAAGAAAATAATGTTTGCTTCTACAGAGGAGATGACGTACCTTTCGGAAAGGAGAAGAAGGGGACACACCATCTCTTGGGAATGGTCACCACGGATCCGGGCGACCACCCGACGGGAACTCTCCAAGGAAGGATCGTGAAGGCGGTGACGCACCCGTGATTGTTATAGTTTAAAGATACTCACCTTGTGTTCCTTGTTCTTGTGAAGAAAAAGATGTATGTTCTCCTTGGGGTATCATCCTTGATTGTGTTGGAGTGTTTGAGAAGGAAAAATTACCTCAATAGAGAACTTTGTTCAATTAAGGATACCTGCTCCTGACTCGTTTATTCCACCTTTACGCTTTAGAGCAACCTCCAAGTACTTGGTACGTTCACATATATTTCTTAATTCCATTCTTTTACTTTGAGATGTGTATATCGTTGTGAATTGTTAGATACTACCGCATTGTTGGAGCTAGGAACATATTTCACTACACCCACAATAACATCTGATAAATATGTGTGTGTGACCAATAAAATCTGATTTGAACAAAACATGGATTAACCAACAAACGCAACATCACCGTATGACTAAACCCTAGTAATTGCTTTCAGAAAATTCTAAATTCCGGGGCCTCCAGAGTGGTGCAGCGGTCTTGAGGCATCACTACAGACCCGGTTCGATCCCGGGCTGTGTCGCAGCTGGCCACAACCGAGACACCCATGATGTGGTTCACAATTGTCCCAGCGCCGTTCGGGTTAGGGGAGGGTTTGGCCGGCTGGGATGTCCTTGTCCCATAGTGCTCTAGCGACTCCTTGTGGCGGGCCGGGCGCATGCACGCTGACTTCGGTCGCCAGCTGTACGTGTTTCCTCCAACACATTGGTGCGGCTGGCTTCCAGGTTAAGCGAGCAGTGTGTCATGAAGCAGTGCGGTTTGTCGGGGTTGTGTTTCAGAGGACACATGGCCATCGACCTTCGCCTCTCCCGAGTCCGTAACGGGTTCTGCAGCAATGGGACAAGACTAACTACCAACTGGATATCATGAAATAATAGAATTCTAAAGTCGTTCCTCGATACTGCTCTCTCCTGCATTACCTCGTTCTCCTGCTTCTCATCACCGGACATGTCATCGTCCACATCGGTGCCGGTGCCCTCGATGGCCAGAATGCCGTTGCGTATGGGCGGGATCATGTAGAGCTGCTGGATGACTGAGTTCATGTAGCAGGTGGCTCCGGCGTTCTTCAGTCCCACAAAGCCTTTAGTGGGCCTCGGTCCCACCGGGGGGAGATACTCCCACTCTGTCAGAGCCTCACAACCTGGGAGATGGGGGGGGAATATAATTTGGCCATACACAACAACAGGTGGGTAGGTTCTGTGCCTCACAACCTAAAGGGAAGTAAACCAGGGAGTGAGTTCTTATCACTTTAGATTGTATCACTAAATTTAAGCATAGAGTTGCAAGGATGTGATTGCACCAATATAAATTGAGAAGAAAGACTAATGTAATGATGAGATACAGATCAAGAGTAAGTAATAGTATTTCTGGCTTTCTGAGGTGTAAACATTGATCAGCGAAAGTTAATGGAGAACACAAATAAATCTGTGTAGTTTTCCTCTTAGAGCTCATACCTAGGTAGTACATATCAGTGAGCGTGTCGACCATCTGCTTTAGATTCCGGACACAGCCCACCGCCAGCGCCACCAGCAGCTCGAAGCCTGCGTTGATAGAGGCGGGGCTGCTACAGACAGGGATGGCTTGCTCCGTGGGGAACTCCCCACTCTTCATGTACTGCAGGTACACATTCGATGCTGGGAAAATGAAGTCATCTATCAACTCCTGGACAGAGGGGGAGGGAGAGCGACAGTTAATACAGGGTAAGAAAGTAACATTTACTGCTTGCGGCACATTTATTACAGCCACATACAGATACGAAGGTCACTGCTAAAATTAAAAATATTTATTTCCACATAAGATCTTCTAGAAGTATCTGGTGGGCCAAATCAAATGTTGTCGAGGGCCAAGTTTGGCCTGCGGGCCCCACTAATGTCGGTGAATAAGTAAAAAGATTAAATTCAATACAAAATGGACGCCATCCTACCTTGATGAGGTTGGCTCCTCCCTTCTCACAGCCGATGTAGTACTTCTTCTCTGATGTCTGGAAGGCCAGCAGCTCCTTGGTGATCCCGATGTGGCCTTCCAGGATGGTTTCCTCTACGCCCGTCTCCCCTGTCCTCTTTACCTCATCCTGGGACACACACACACACACAGTAGTAACAACCAGGGTCCTATTCATTAAGCACACAACAGAAAAGGACTACATGGACTTGTCCAATAACAAGTGCTTGCTTGATTCCCCTCCCCCTCCCCGTTGATTAACATCTTGCTACGGTGTGTCCTACTGAATACAACCTAGCTCTGACTAGGGCTGTGGCAGTCACGAAATTTCATCAGCCGGTGATTGTCAAGCAAATAACGGTCGGTCTCACGGTAATTGACCATTAATTAACATACACATTTAGCATCTCCTGGCTTCCATACATAGCTTACAAGCTACTGATGCATTTGGAATTTGGAACATCTACATTTTAAAAAGTATATTAAATCCATGTAATAAAGCTTACACCTTCACAATAAATCCATTATTTATTTTATAGTCAGGTTTAAAGAAACATGATATGAAGAAGTTGTCCTTATGTTAGGGCCTGAGCTGGCTATGCCATATGGCTGTGGGCTACACTAGTTCATTTACCAGACAAGATTTGGTTAGAATTCCATGGCATTATTTTATAGTAAGAAGAATACAATTGAACAAAGCTGAATCAAATAGAAAGGATATTTTCTCCAAAATATTTGAGGGAGTGCGCACATTTGGCTATTCTGTGTTGAGTAGTTAACAAAGAAATAGGTACTCCAATATGCTTAATTTAAAGTTAACTTCTTATGGCTGCAGGGGCAGTATTGAGTAGCTTGGATGAAAGGTGCACAGAGGTGCCCATAGTAAACTGCCTGCTCCTCGGTCCCAGTTGCTAATATATGCATATTATTATTCGTACTGGATAGAAAACACTCTGAAGTTTCTAAAACTGTTTGAATTATGTCTGTGAGTATAACAGAACTCATATGGCAGGAAAAAACCTGAGAAGTTCCACTTCCTGTTTGATTTTTTTCTGAGGTGGCAGATTTTCAACCAAGCTCTCAATGAAATTACAGCGGCTTCCACTAGTTGTAATAATAATCCTACGGCTTCCACTAGATGTCAACAGTCAATAGAACTTTGTCTGATGACTCTAATGTGAAGGGGGGCCGAAGGAGACAGGAATTAGTAATCACTGCCACATGCTTTCACCATGCGCTTTCACATGAGGAGGACCTCCGTTCCACCGCTCTTCTAAAGTCAATCTAATTCTCCGGTTGGAACATTATTCAAGATGTATGTTAACAACATTCTAAAGATTGATTCAGTACATCGTTTGACATGTTACTACTGACTGTTACGGAACTTTTGGACATTTCGTCACGTTATAGTGGATGCGCTTTGTGACTTTGGAATTGTTTACCGCTAACGCACTAACCAAAGTAGCTAATTGGACATAAATAACAGACATTATCGAACAAATCAAGCATTTATTGTGGACCTGGGATTCCTAGGACTGCATTCTGATGAAGTTCATCAAAGGTAAGGAAACATTTATCATGTATTTTCTGGTTTCTGTTGACCCCAACATGGCGGCTAATTTAGCTATTGTTCTGAGCTCCGTCTCAGATTACTGCATGATTTGCTTTTTCCGTAAAGTTTTTTTGAAATCTGACACAGCGGTTGCATTAAGGAGAGGTATATCTATAATTCCATGTGTATATGTATTATCATCTACATTTATGATGAGTATTTCTGTTGAAACGATGTGGCTATGCAAAGTCACTTGATGTTTTTGGAACTAGTGAATGTAACGCGCCAATGTAAACTCAGATTTTTTGTTATAAATATGAACTTTATCAAACAAAACATGCATGTATTTTGTAACATGAAGTCCTATGAGTGTCATCTGATGAAGATAATCAAAGGTTAGTGATTAATTTTATCTTTATTTCTGCTTTTTCTGACTGCTATCTTTCGCTGGAAAAATGGCTGTGCTTATTGTGGTTTTGTGGTGACCTAACATAATCGTTTGTAGTGCTTTCGCTGAAAAGCATATTTGAAATCAGACACTTTGGTGGGATTAACAACAAGATTACCTTTAAAATTATATAAAACACATGTATGTTTGAGGAATTTTAATTATGAGATTTCTGTTGTTTGAATTTGGCGCCCTGCACGTTCACTGGCTGTTGTCATATCGATCCCGGTAGCGGGATGCAGCCATAAGAAGTTAACTTCTTATGGCTGCAGTCCCGTTAACGGGATCGATATGACAACAGCCAGACGAAGTGCAGGGCGCCAAATTCAAAAAACAGAAATCTCAGGTGTGTACAGACTTGACCTGTATGTGTGAAATTTGTTTTGATTTAGAAGGGACCATTATCATGCAAACAGGGGCAGGGGGAACACGTAATCTATGCATTTAAATAGCGAATGGAGGATGCTTTACCCGTGATTCATTTTCATGCCAGCCATGTAGGCTATACTCCTGTTGTAAAGAGAAGCAATGTGCTTAATATTAGGAAAGTTTAGAAATAAATATAGTAGGCCTAGCCTATAGAAAGCTGATGGGATCCTCTTTTTAACAGAGGCCATCTCTGTTTTCTCACGCAATTGCATAGCCTATAGAAACGTTGCGCAACATGAGCTCATATGCTCTCATGAAGAGTTTGATTTGATTTTCGATGACATTTGCATTGATGTCAGAGTGATTAGAGGGACAATAGAGTGCTGAGTACCAGGCAGTCTACTAATGACCATCAGCAGCATCAGTACTTGGAGAAGAAGCCTAATTACAGTGACTCAACGGTCACATGGCTTCATGACTCATGACCGCCGGTGTGGCGATAATACGGTCACCGCAACAGCCCTAGCTCTGACCAAGGACTAGAACCTTAGCCATGAGCTGCAATTAACTCAACACAAAGCTCAGGGGCATTATTCATGACACAATATCTGGATGAAACATGGTCATACCCTGATCCTCTTGAGCCAGTCGATTTCATTGTTGAGCAGCATCTCTGCGTTGGGCAGGTTGATGTTGCTGTTGTAGGCGTAGTTCAGGAGGTGCCTGAGCAGGGTGAAGTAGTCCCCAGCATGCGTGGCCTGCTCCTTAGCGGTGCTCTGGAACACACACAGAGAGCATGTACATTCACATTAGTACTGTATTACCTGGAGCAGCAAGAGATCAATGTTGGAATACTTTATAGGGAATGTTTTTTTAAAAAGCTGTTAAAGCCATGAAAAGCTTACTTAACACTGCCTACTTTATACAGTACATGCGTACCTTCTCCTTCCTTCCTTGAAGTGATCACTGCTCTCTCCTGGCTGGATAGCTGAAAGCTATGATATAATACAACCTTAGCTTATTCTGATTTGGGAGATCAGTGAGAACTTCAACGAAGGCAGGCAGTGAGAGTGCAAGTTCAATGTATTTGAACAGGGCCATGATTGCAGTGAAAGTAATGTAAAACCCCAAAGCACTCATGTATGTGAGAGGTGCTGATACGTACCCCCAGCACAGTGAGAGGTGCTGATACCTACCCCCAGCACAGTGAGAGGTGCTGATACCTACCCCCAGCACAGTGAGAGGTGCTGATACCTACCCCCAGCACAGTGAGAGGTGCTGATACCTACCCCCAGCACAGTGAAGAGAGAGGTGCTGATACGTACCCCCAGCACAGTGGAGAGAGGTGCTGATACGTACCCCCAGCACAGTGAAGAGAGAGGTGCTGATACGTACCCCCAGCACAGTGAAGAGAGAGGTGCTGATACGTACCCCCAGGACAGTGAAGTGAAGAGAGAGGTGCTGATACGTACCCCCAGGACAGTGAAGTGAAGAGAGAGGTGCTGATACGTACCCCCAGGACAGTGAAGAGAGAGGTGCTGATACGTACCCCCAGCACAGTGAAGAGAGAGGTGCTGATACGTACCCCCAGCACAGTGAAGAGAGAGGTGCTGATACGTACCCCCAGGACAGTGAAGAGAGAGGTGCTGATACGTACCCCCAGGACAGTGAAGAGAGAGGTGCTGATACGTACCCCCAGGACAGTGAAGAGAGAGGTGCTGATACGTACCCCCAGGACAGTGAAGAGAGAGGTGCTGATACGTACCCCCAGGACAGTGAAGAGAGAGGTGCTGATACGTACCCCCAGCACAGTGAAGAGAAAGGTTCTGATACGTACCCCCAGCACAGTGAAGAGGAGGGTGATGAAGAAGAGAAGGGGTCGATGGCCCATGCAACACCTGGTGGCCATGAGGAAGAACTGCTCCTGGGCCATCTGACGAACTGACCTGGAAACAGATCAGAAGACAATTATACTACAGACAAACTAATCCATCAATCCACCAACTGACCTTGGGACAGATATTACCATTACCATAGACACAGACCGTCCCACATGCTCATCCACTACAAGAAGCAGTTACAACACAGAGCCCACTGTGGTACACCAGCAGCAACCAGCCTTGAGGTGTGGCAGGCCGCTCTTCCAGCCTAACACGAAAACATCTACATTTAGGGTATTTCAGCAGACGCCATTTAGAAGACTCTCTTATCCAGAGCTACTTACAGTCAAGTGCACATCTGATGCTGATAGACAGGCAAACTGGCGCTCTCACACACACACACACAGGTCGTCTCCTTACACAGACACACGGCGGGGGGTACATACTTGCTGTGGCAGTGCATTAGCAGGTCTATGATGAAGGTCTGCCAGGCCTTCTCCTTGCTGAGTGTGTCCAGAGCGGTGGGCAGCAGGGAGAAACACAGGGTCATGATCTCCAGGGCCTCACAACACACCTGCTCATCCTCCCCGTCCGGCTCCTTAGCCGCATTCGTCTGTAGTGGGGGAGAACACACACACCGCGGTGACTTTATAAACACACACTTCTCTGTATTTCAGGAAGCAGGTGCACACAATTAACCAATTAGTCCCTTCGGCAAGCACCACAGAGAGACACAGAATGACAGACATTAAACAGCCGCTCAACACACTAAAGCAGATCTGTGACTGTATAAGCTAAACAATACACACTAGCCTAATCAAGGTAGAAAATATACTAACAACAAACAATTGTGAACTGTTAATAGAAGGAAAATCAATGAGTGCAGTGGCCGACACAACACCCCACTATAGAGCAATGGATCTGCACAGCCTCCGAAGACTGAGACCAAAATAAAGCAGATAATCAATCAATGGACTGATGATTAAAGGATAAGCAGCCATGCGTACCTTCTCGTAGATCTTGCTGATCTCTTCGTTGGAGCTAAAGACTAGCTGTACGGTGCCGCAGCCCGACGCCCACACTATCTTCTGCACCGCCCGGATCACACATATGTCTGGGATGTACTTGGACGCCTGGAAGAAGTTCTGGAGGAGACGAGAGGGAAAAGGAAGGAGGGGGAGGGTCAGTTCAATTAAAGCAGATGATGTCACAGGCATCAACATAGTTGCATACGTACAGTCTGTCCTTCTACCCCATCTCTCCCCACTTCTTTAATTCCCAAGTTCTCATTCCTCTCTCGCAAGCTCCTTCCTCCCTCCCCCCCTCTCACCTCGTCAGAGATCTGCTGAGCCAGGCGTATAGCTACGTTGCGGAGCATACACTCTGAGGCAGGGTTGGGGATGTTTTGCAGGGCACTCTGGAGGACAAGGGCTTGGTCATGAGTGGCCTGGTTGATCTGAAGAAAGGATGTTAGCATTAACATGGCCATCACAATCCTAGTTCGACTTCGCATGCACACGTTTCTGTGTGTGTGTGTGTGTGTGTGTGTGTGTGTGTGTGTGTGTGTGTGTGTGTCTCAGTGTGCACGCGCTTGTGTGCGTCTAACCAACTAACCGGTGAGACTGGTATGGTCCCCTCAGCATTGGGCTGGCAGGCTTCGGCCACACCTTTAACGTGTCCGAACCCCACGGCGGTGAGCAGCAGCTTGGCGATCTTCAGAGCGTTGAGGTACGCCCCTCGCCGTGTCTCCATGTCGGCCGAAGGCAGGAAGTTGTTCCGTGTGAGCATGCTCAGTACAAGAGGCAGCCCGCCACTCTTCAGGAAGTTGTACTGGAAGTCGCTGGCATCCTCCCCCAATGTGGCGCTGGCTGGCATGAGTAGGGCATACACCACCTGAGGAAGGGAGGGGGAAAAGAGGTATACAAACACACACAGAGTAGAAGTGGTCAACAGAGAGCAAAGCGTACACCACCCAGTATGGTAATGATGAGACCCACCTCTATGAGGTAGAGGACTTGTGATGGCGAGGGGCCAAAGAAGCGCGAGTCCAGTGTGGGGCTGAGGCTGTTCTCTCCCAGCTTGGCATGGTCCAGACACACGGCACGCAGGATCTCCACAGTACTGTTATCTACACAAACCCAATCAACAGGCCATTTACACATCCCACATGTATGTTTCATTTTAACCATGTTTTGATGCTATAAACCATTTGATTTTACAATTACAACCTTATATTTTGTGTTCTGAACTATACCCATGAGGCATTTATAGTTATATTCAACAAATGAATGGTATACCACTAATTTTAAAGTCTAAACAATTGATGTAGCAATTCCAGATTGCCCCTATAAAGTGAGTGAGTGACAGAGAGAGTGAGTACCTGGAGGCATTAGCTTCATGAGTACCCTGGCTCCATCTCGTAACAGAGGCATGTTAATGCCACAGCCCAGGTCCGCTACCTGCCACAGGAAAGATATGTAGCGCAGGTGGAGAGACATGATCTGGAGACCGAGAGAGGAGCGAACAGACAAGCGGTTAACATTGTTCCATTTACTCATCTGCAGTCATGCATGAGATAGGAGTTTTTCCTACTAGCTTGATGCTTTCCTAGGCAAAGGCAACATTTTGAATTATTTTCTAGGCAAGGACCGAGAGAGCTAGGCACCCTTCCTGATGAGGTGAGAGGTGACGCGCCACTCTGGGGAAGTTTGTGTGTGTGTGTGTCGCTCACCACTCCAGGGAGACAGCTCTCCACCTCTGGGTTGGGCCCGTCGCTGAAGTGGTTGCCGTGGTTACCAGGTGAGCCGGTGGAAGAGTCAGAGGAGCTGTCTGGGCTGGATGGCATGTTGGCACTCACCTGGGTCAGCTTGGCTGTGATCAACTACAGACACAACACAACGGGAGAATAGAAGACATCATACAAACCATTTCCTATAAATGACCGATACAAACAAGCTGTAAAGAACCCACCGGTGACATGAGGCTCGTCAAAACACGGCTCATCATGCTTACCGTTTTGTCTTTGAGGTTGAGCTGGCCAATCAGCTTTCTGTCATCGGCCGGGTCGACGACATCCCCGCCAATGAAGAGCTCTATCTTGGTGTGCGTGGCGTTGGCCTTGATGCGTGTGAGGATGCCACGGCGCACCGAGCCGATGGTGTCGTTGGTGTGAGACCAGATGTCCAGGTCATCTACCTGACGGCCCTGGTTAGGGAAACGCACGGTCAACGTGATGTGCTTCCCCCGGAACGCCCTGAGAGGTAGAGAGAGGAGGGAGAGAAGAGAAAAGAGGAAGAGGGAGCGAGGGAGAGAGGACAGGTTAGGGTGAAGTGGTTTGGGGGAAGAAAAAGGTCAGGACAACAAGCTTAAGCTCAGTGCTTGTGGGCTCCCCTACCTGGACATGGGCAGTATGGTCCTCTCCTCGTGGTAGTCGCTGTCACACTCGTTGATGTACTCCTTGAGCACAGTGAGCACGCGGACCATGCGGATGGCTTCCTGCCGGGCCGAGTTGATGCTGTCCTTGTCCCCGTCCAGGACACGCAGCGTATCGTACGACGCCTTCAGACGGTCGAAGCACGACTGGATGAAATCCTCGTGGATCTCTACCTGCATGGGGGACAGGAGGGGGAGTGAGTTCAGGAGAGGGGCATGCATGTCTAATGGTTGACATCCTGTTTGTCTGGAACTGCAGTGTTCCAATCCATCCCTCAGATAATAGAACCGACATGTACAACAGTGATCCCAGAGGAACTGATTGGAAAACATTGTGACTGTACCGAGGTATCACATACAGTGGGGCAAAAAAGTATTTAGTCAGCCACCAATTGTGCAAGTTCTCCCACTTAAAAAGATGAGAGGCCTGTAACTTTCATCATAGGTACACTTCAACTATGACAGACAAAATGAGAAGAAGAAAAAATCCAGAAAATCACATTGTAGGATTTTTTATGAATTTATTTGCAAATTATGGTGGAAAATAAGTATTTGGTCACCTACAAACAAGCAAGATTTCTGGCTCTCACAGACCTGTAACTTCTTCTTTAAGAGGCTCCTCTGTCCTCCACTCGTTACCTGTATTAATGGCACCTGTTTGAACTTGTTATCAGTATAAAAGACACCTGTCCACAACCTCAAACAGTCACACTCCAAACTCCACTATGGCCAAGACCAAAGAGCTGTCAAAGGACACCAGAAACAAAATTGTAGACCTGCACCAGGCTGGGAAGACTGAATCTGCAATAGGTAAGCAGCTTGGTTTGAAGAAATCAACTGTGGGAGCAATTATTAGGAAATGGAAGACATACAAGACCACTGATAATCTCCCTCGATCTGGGGCTCCACGCAAGATCTCACCCCGTGGGGTCAAAATGATCACAAGAACGGTGAGCAAAAATCCCAGAACCACACGGGGGGACCTAGTGAATGACCTGCAGAGAGCTGGGACCAAAGTAACAAAGGCTACCATCAGTAACACACTACGCCGCCAGGGACTCAACTCGTCGTGTTTGGAGGACAAAGAATGCTGAGTTGCATCCAAAGAACACCATACCTACTGTGAAGCATGGGGGTGGAAACATCATGCTTTGGGGCTGTTTTTCTGCAAAGGGACCAGGACGACTGATCCGTGTAAAGGAAAGAATGAATGGGGCCATGTATCGTGAGATTTTGAGTGAAAACCTCCTTCCATCAGCAATGGCATTGAAGATGAAACGTGGCTGGGTCTTTCAGCATGACAATGATCCCAAACACACCGCCCGGGCAACGAAGGAGTGGCTTCGTAAGAAGCATTTCAAGGTCCTGGAGTGGCCTAGCCAGTCTCCAGATCTCAACCCCATAGAAAATCTTTGGAGGGAGTTGAAAGTGTTGCCCAGCAACAGCCCCAAAACATCACTGCTCTAGAGGAGATCTGCATGGAGGAATGGGCCAAAATACCAGCAACAGTGTGTGAAAACCTTGTGAAGACTTACAGAAAACATTTGACCTCTGTCATTGCCAACAAAGGGTATATAACAAAGTATTGAAATAAACTTTTGTTATTGACCAAATACTTATTTTCCACCATAATTTGCAAATAAATTCATTAAAAATCCTACAATGTGATTTTCTGGATTTTTTTTCTCTCATTTTGTCTGTCATAGTTGAAGTGTACCTATGATGAAAATTACAGGCCTCTCTCATCTTTTTAAGTGGGAGAACTTGCACAATTGGTGGCTGACTAAATACTTTTTTGCCCCACTGTATATTTAGGTGGCCGTCTCAAAATGGCTAGATGATTTAGGTTGATCTAATAGCAGATTGAGCTGTTATTGTTACCGGGACAAAGGGCACCGATGGTTACCTGATTGACTTGTAGTTTTGGTCCGAGGTTGGTGTAGATCTCTTTCAGCAGGTCTATGGCTCGACTAGCGATGTCATCGCTCCCTTGAATTACGACCTGGCAGGAGGAAATAACAGACTGATTCAATGGACGCCTACAGCCCTCTCCATCAAACAGCCCTGGAGACAACGCTGAAGAGACTGAGTGGTATGACTCATCATCCAGACTAGAGGGTCATTGATAAGCACTCAGCGGCAGCACACAGAAACATCACCAGTCATGACCACTGGCCCTGAGCTGCCCTCACACACTAACATCAGTACATTAACCCAGACTCAAATACGGTCTGTGTGTGTGTGTATACCACGCAATGCTTACCAGCCAAATCAATAACATCAGTGAATGAGCTTTACTTAGGATGCAATCAAATGAATTATTCACAACCAAACATTGCATACAAGGAAATCATATGACCACAAACGTAGCCTCGGCCCCTGTGTAAACAGATCTAATACCCAAATATTCAATAACAACTCCTGAATCAGCTATTCATAGCAAGTGAAAACAAGGTTTACAAATCCCACATCTAAAACAAATTAAGCAAATCATCTAATATGCCCAGAGTGTAAATAACAAAGTCAGAATAACACTTGAAGCCAACGCAGGAAACGCAACAGATTCTCCCATTGAGGGATTATAGGACATGTAGGTAACTAAAACAAACAGATAGGCCGCTGATGCTAACTAACTGGGCCATCCACCGCCCCCCCACCCATCCATAGTCTAAATATATCAGTTCAAGCAGCCCCTGAAACAATCCCACAGAACCCAGAGGTTAATATACACATGGAAATAACTAATGAGTGTCACCTCAAACAGCAGCATTCAAGAATATGGTCTTTGAAGTTGTGCATTTTTAAACGGTGAGACAATATTTTTTCAACACTTATTTCCATGACTGATGAAAACGAGTTCTCATGGCTCTCTCTTGTCCTTCTGCAGCAGACATATGGTTGAGCTATATGTTTGGAACATCAAATCGCAGTATCGAATCGCTATACATATAGCGCATTCGGGAAGTTTTCAGACCCCTTCACTTCTTCCACATTTTGTTACATTACAGCTTTATTCTAAAATGGATTAAATCGTTTTTTCCCTCATCAATCTACACTTAATACCCCATAATGACAAAGCAAAAACAGATTAAAAGTTTTTGCAAAAAACTAAAATACTAAACTGAAATATCACATTTACATAAGTATTCAGACCCTTCACTCAGGACTTTGTTGAAGCACCTTGTCAGCGATTACATCCTCGAGTCTTCTTGGGTATGACGCTACAAGCTTTGCACACCTGTATTTGGAGAGTTTCTCCCATTTATATCTGCAGATTCTCTCAAGCTCTGTCAGGTTGGATATGGAGCGTCACTGCACAGCTATTTTCAGGTCTCTCCAGAGATGTTCGACCGGGTACAAGTCCGGGCTCTGGTTGGGCCACTCAAGGACATTCAGAGACTTGTCCCGAAGCAACTCCTGCGTTGTCTTGGCTGTGTGCTTAGGGTCGTTGTCCTGTTGGAATGTGAAACTTCACTCCAGTCAGATGTCCTGAGCGCTCTGGAACAGGTTTTCATCAAGGATCTCTGTACTTTGCTCTGGTTGCATTTCCCTAGATCCCGACTAACCTCCCAGTCCCTGCCACTGAAAAACATCCCCACAACATGATGCTGCCACCACCATGCTTCACCGTAGGGATGGTACCAATTTTCCTCCAGACCCGACACCTGGAATTCAGGCCCAAGAGTTCAATCTTTGTTTAATTAGACAAGAGAATCTTGTTTCTCATGGTCAGAGTCCTTTAGGTGCCTTTTGGCAAACTCCAAGCGGGCTATAGTGTGCCTTTTACTGACGAGTGGCTTCCGTCTGGCCACTCTAAAATAAAGGCCCGATTGGTGGAGTGCTGCAGAGATGGTTGTCCTTCTGGAAGGTACTCCCTTCTGTCAGAGTGACCATCGGGTTCTTGGTCAACTCCCTGACCAAGGCCGTTCTCCCGCGATTGCGCAGTTTGGCCGAGCGGCCAGCTCTAGGAGGAGTCTTGGTGGTTCCAAACTTCTTCCATTTAAGAATGATGGAGGCCACTGTGCTCTTAGGGACCTTCAATGCCGCAAATATTTTTTAGTACCCTTCCCCAGATCTGTGCCTCAACACAATCCTGTCTCGGAGCTCGATGGACAATTCCTTCGACCACATGGCTTGGTTTTTGCTCTGACGTGCACTGTCAACTGTGGGACCTTATATAGACAGGTGTGTGCCGTTCCAAATCATGTCCAATCAATTTATTTTAAAACAGGTGGACTTCAATCAAGCTGTAGAAACATCAAGGATGATCAATGGAAACAGGATGCACCGGAGCTCAATTTCGAGTCTCATAGCAAAGGGTCTGAATACTTGTAATGTATTGTTCTTCTCTATAAACCTGTTTTCGCTTTGTCATTATGGGGTATTGTGTGTAGAATGATGAGAAAAATACAAATGTAATACATTTTAGAATAAGGCTGTAACGTAACACAATGTTGAAAAAGGGAAAGAGTGAATACTATCCAAATGCACTATATATACAGTACCAGTCAAAAATGTGGACACACCTACTCATTCAAGGGTTTTTATTTATTTTTACTACATTGTAGAATAATAGTGAAGACATCAAAACTATTAACACATATGGAATCATGTAATAACCAAAAAAGTGTTAAACAAATCAAAATATATGTTATATTTGAGATTCTTCAAAGTAGCCAACGTTTGCCTTGATGACAGGTAGTCACCTGGAATGAATTTCAATTAACAGGTGTGCCTTCTTAAAAGTTCATTTATGGAATTTCTTTCCTTCTTAATGCGTTTCAGCCAATCAGTTGTGTTCTGACAAGGTAGGGGTGGTATACAGAAGATAGCCGATTTGGTAAAAGACCAAGTCCATTTTATGGTAAGAACAGCTCAAATAACTAAAGAGAAACGACAGTCCATCATTACTTTAAGACATGAAGGTCAGTCAATACAAAAACATTTCAAGAACTTTGAAAGTATCTTCAAGTGCATCAAAAAGAAAGGAGGACCAAGGCACTCTTCATATAATTAATTAAAATGCCTTTATTAGTATGGCATGTTCAATAGAAACAAAGTTTTAAAAATCCGTGAAGGCCATGCAGCTGAAACTCGTCGGATTTTTTAAACTTTGTTTCTATTGAACATCCCATACTAATAAAGGCATTTTAATGAATTATATGAAGAGTGCCTTGGTCCTCCTTTCTTTTTGATGACCAATTTACCCCTTTTACCAAAGAGCACCTTCTGTCTACCAACATTTACTATTGTGTACCTTAGTAGCGCTTCCCTTCCTCCTCTTTTTACTATATTCAAGTGCAGTCGCAAAAACCATCAAGCACTATGATATAACTGGCTCTCATGTGGACCACCACAGAAAAGGAAAACCCAGAGTTACTTCTGCTGCAGAGGATAAGTTCATTAGAGTTAACTGCACCTCAGACTGCAGCCCAAATAAATGCTTTACAGAGTTCAAGTAACAGGCACATCAACTGTTCAGAGGAGACTGTGTGAATCAGGCCTTGATAGTCAAATTGCTGCAAAGAAACCTCTACTAAAGGACACTAATAATAAGAAGAGACTTGCTTGGGCCAAGAAACATGAGGAATGGTCATTAGACGGGTGGAAATCTGTCCTTTGGTTAGATGAGTCCAAATTTGAGATTTTTGGTTCCAACCGCCGTGTCTTTGTGAGACGCAGAGTAGGTGAACGGATGATCTCCGCATGTGAGGTTCCCACTGTGAAGCATGGAGGAGGTGGTGCATGGTGTAGGGGTGCTTTGCTGGTGACACTGTCAGTGATTTATTTAGAATTCAAGGCACACTTAACCAGCGTGCCTACCACATCATTCTGCAGCGATACGCCATCCCATCTGGTTTGCGCTTAGTGGGACTGTCATTTGTTTTTCAACAGGAAAATGACCCAACAGACCTCCAGGCTGTGTAAGAGCTATTTAACCAAGAAGGAGAGTGATGGAGTGCTGCATCAGATGACCTGGCCTCCACAACCACCTGACCTCTACCCAAATGAGATGGTTTGCAATGAGTTGGACCGCAGAGTGAAGGAAAAGCACCCAACAAGTGCTCAGCATATGTGGGAACTCCTTCAAGACTGTTGGAAAAGCATTCCAGGTGAAGCTGGTTGAGAGAATGCCAAGAGTGTGCAAAGCTGTCATCAAGGCAAAGGGTGGCTACTTTGAAGAATCTAAAATCTTAAATATATTTTGATTTGTTTAACACTTTTTTGGTTACTACATGATTCCATATGTGTTATTTCATAGTTTTGATGTCTTCACTATTATTCTACAATGTAGAAAATAATAAAAAATATATAAAAACCCTTGAATGAGAAGGTGTCCAAACTTTTGACTTGTAGTGTGTGTGTGTGTGTGTGAGATATATATACACACACACACACACACGCACAATTGTGTGAATCGCAATACATATCGTATCAACACCTAAGTATCGTGATAATATCGACATTGAGGTCCCTGCCAATTCCCAGCCCTACTTACGAGTAACAACAGCGGTCTGTTATAGTGAAAAGGCTAATAACTCACCCTCCAGAGGTAGTCCAGTCCTATGAGCTCCAGGTCGTCCATCATGTAGGCCCTGCGTTTGGCCACCAGCTTTCCCTCCCGGCAGTTGACAGCCTTGAAGAACCTCTCGAAGCACTTCATGCCGTTCTCTGTGAGCAGAGATGGGTCCAGCTGGAGTACGTTGTTCTCAAAGAAGTCCTTGTTAATGTCTGGGTCCAGGTCTGGCTCATCTCCCATCAGCTTGGAGTACCTGGGGATGAACAACAGAGTTGAGTGGGTGTTTTGTTGTTGTTGTTGAGAACATTCAAGTTGAGAAAATGTTGAATATTTGACTTGTTCTCCATGACAGAAAGTAAATAACATAAATTGAAACATGTTGGAGCCATATTCACCCTTTCGAGGTGATAATATTGATGATGGCAGCGTACCATTTGAAGCAGGCCTCTCTATCACATAGGAAGACAGCGTTTTCGGCCAGGCACTTCCAGATCTGTTTGGCCTGAGGAGCACAGAGCCACAACTGGCCATCCTTCAGCAGGAACCTGGGGACAACACAGACACATACATTAACCATGAAGATCAGACTACAGTGGCTTAGTTCATGGTTCAATTCCATTCATTGTATTCATGAAGATGGAGCTGGGTCGTATTCATTAGGTCACGTAAAGGAAAACGTTTTAAAAGCGTAAAAGCGTAAAACAACAATTAGTGCTTCTTATTGGACAAGTACAGACAGTGACTCATGCCTGTTTTAGTGTGTTTTCTTCAGTTTGGTGCCTAATTAATACAACCCCGCAGATGTGATGTCATACCTCAGGAAGTTGAGTCTCTCCTGGACTTCCTGTACGTGGCTGTAGCGGCTCCCTGCCCTCACCGTCTGGGGGTCAAACTCTGCCTGCTCGGCTACATAACACACAGGATCATCTACATCAGGGCTCAACGTACATCTTTGAATATCACGCAAATACTGATGTTTTTCAAATGGAAAACTAAAACTAAAGCTAACTGCTCAGGGTTAGATACAGAGGGTAGAGAACGTAGAGAAACACACTGAGTGTACAAAACATTAGGAACACCTGCTCTTTACTTTCCATAACAGACTGACCAGGTGAAAGCCATGGCCACTTGCTAAATCCACTTCATATCAGTGGTCACCAACTGGTCGATCGCAATCAACTGGTCGATCTTCAAGCATTCCTAGTGGATCACCAAACATTTCTGTAGAAAAGCCAATGATAAATGCTTGCACATATTTTTTAAATTATTTGCGTTGCACTGTTGGTGGTAGGTGTACTTGATTCAGAAGCCCTGCCCACCGGGTAGGCAATGTGTTGCCATTTTGAACAATTTAAATGTCTGAAACAACTAACTCCTCCTACCCGGCAGATCTATGGTTAAATCGAGCGAGTCTACTGCGCTGGCCAATCAGATAGCTCAAATCACAGTGCCTACAAGTTGGATACTAGCCTATGTGAAATGTCATAACTTTTAAAACCATGACCAGAGAGAGACTCAAAGAATATAGCAAAGAGCTGTTGTTATGAGTTCATGTAAAAAAAAAAATATATATATATATATTAAAACATAAAAGCCCTTCTCCCTATTCCCACTCTCGCTGCAATGAATGAGTAGCCCTGCACTTGTATTATTATTAGAAGCTCATCGTGTTCATTTTAATATCGAGGAATATTTCACTTTCACTGGTCATAGGAACAAAATACATTTTAGCTTGAGTCAGATGTGACTCGAGTTTCACCATCAGGTGGAAGACTGTCCCCTCTCTCTGCTCAGTCTCACCGGAGGAAAGGCAGGAGACCGTGAGAGGATGACCCTCTGCTGCTCTCTCCTTCCCTTCGCTGAGACAAATGCAATGTTCAAAACATCTGGGAACTCTGACAACTCCGACTTAAGTACGTTCACTCTTCCTGGGGTCCACACAAAACACGACATAATACAGAACATTAATAGACAAGAACAGCTCAAGGACATTTTTTTTATATGTATGTAGTTATGTCCTTGAGCTGTTCTTGTCTATTAATGTTCTGTATTATGTAATGTTTCATGTTTTGTGTGGACCCCAGGAAGAGTAGCTGCTGCTTTGAAAAAGCTAATGGGGATCCTAATAAAATACCAAATACCAAGACAACAGGGAATTTGAAAAAAAAATACAAAAATAAATAGATCCGACTGGGAAAAATAGTTTTCAACGGTCATCCAACTCGGAATTCGACCGGAGCATCACGGACGTCGTCATTTGACCTAGTTTTTTCACCCTAACCCAGATGTCTTGAAAGCACCATGACCATCAGATGCAGGTACCATCAGTCCAGTAAAATAAAAGCTAATTATTTCAGTTTATACTTCAGCTGTGTTGTAAGTTGTACACCAACTACGGATCAATTTTGTTATCAAAGCTAGAGTTTTGAAATATAATATGGTCTGAGAAGAACAATATTGGCAGGCCAGGCATATAGCCAATATGCTGTGATAATATATTAGGCCTGCCTACTGGACAAACTTCATTTCCTACAGAACTGTTTTTATTGGGTTAATCTTACATTTGAGTCATGTTGGAAAAAAACTGAGCGGTAGATCTCGGCTTGCTTTTTGACTGCGAAACTGATCTTTACTCAGAAAAGGAAGGTGACCACTGGTGTAGATGAAGGGGAGGAGAGAAGGATTTTTAAGCCTCAAGACAATTGAGACATGGATTGTGTATGTGTGCCATTCAGAGGATGAATGGACAAGACAAAATATTTAAGAGCCTTTGAACAGGGTATTGGTAGTAAGTGCCAGGCGCACCAGTTTGACTGTGTCAAGACCTGCAGCGTTGCTGGGTTTTTCACGCTGAACATCAAAAATTATCTACCACAAAAAGGAAATCCAGCCAACTTGACACAACTGTGGGAAGCATTGGAGTCAACATAGGCCAGCATCCCTGTGGAACACTTGACACCTTGTAGAGTCCATGCCCCGACGAATTGAGGCAGTTCTGAGGGCAAAAGGGGGTGCAACTCAATATTAGGAAGGTGCTCCTAATGTTTTGTACACTCAGTGTAGTATTTCTAAAGAAGTCTGAAAGTCAAGAATGAGGCAATCGTGATTAATGAGAAAATTGAATCTAATGTGTCAGGTGAGCCGTACCTTTAGAGAACTGCCTCATGGTCTCCATGTAGGCAGAAAGGTTCTCAGCCACCAGCGTGACCAGAGCATGGTTGTGTTGGAGCTGGTTGATCAGGTCATGACGATAGAACACATGAGGACTCCTCTGGGTCTGACTGTATAGCAGAGAGTGAGGTGGAGAGAGATATGAAGAGAGAAAGATAGTTGGAGGGAGAGAGAGATGGAGAGAGAGGGTGGAAAAGAGATACAAAAGTTCAGAGACTTAGCCACCATGTCTATGACAAGTAGACAACTTCAACTTATACTCCTACTAATGAAATTATTACAATGATTTGTGTGTACAATTAGTGGAATTTTGTTGGTTATCTGCATCTGTAGCTTATAGAAAGCAATATTGGTATATCCACTGTTCTAACCAGTAAGCCATTATCTGTGTGTGTGTGTGTGTGTGTGTGTGTGTGTGTGTGTGTGTGTGTGTGTGTGTGTGTGTGTGTGTAGCAAGGGAAATGTTGAGGAATTTCAGTCTTAAAATTACTAGGATGTTGTGTTGTTTCGGAAATGTGAGTATGCAGCACCCTCAGAAATGCCCCCCAAAATGTCACCCTGCAAACAGTCAGTGATTGGAGCTAAGAAGAGCTGGTGCAGAAAGAGAAGCATTTCAGTGTGACACCCTTTTCCCTATGTATTGAAATACTTTTGCACCCAATTCCCCAAATAATGCACTACTTGACAAGAGCCCTGTGTGGCTCAGGTCAAAAGTAGTGTACTATTTGTGGTAATTTGTGGCTCTGGTCAAAGGTAATACAGTAGTGTATAAGGAATAGGGTGTAATTTGAGATTTACCCTGAGAGGTTTGCTAAAGCAGATTAATGAATGAAAATAAACATTACAGATCTGTTGTACCATCTGAGAGAATAAATTAGAAATTATTTACAATTTATAAAAATATTGCCATAATATCCCCCAAATTAGCTGTCAACTTACCCCGCTAAGTTCGTTTGTATGTTAATAGGAATTTTCTTTCTGAAAAACAACAGGCATGTGGTGTGCTACATATTTGCTGCATTTACTTGTACTATTTCAGTCAGTACAACTGCACGTTGTTATTAAAAGCAGCACCTTATTCAACAACCTCCATGCTACTTTGAGAGCTCAGCGTTTAAGAAGCAAGATACATTCGCTCAGTTTTAGTCTTGAAGAATGCTCCCTGTCTAAGCGCTACTGAAAACCTGGTCAAGCTGGATGGCAAGGTCAAGTCACAGACTGTTGACATAAAATCCCTGTTTACAAAAGAGTTGGCATGCCTCAGCCTCTCTGGAAATGTGATTAAAATGCCAGAGACATCTGTGTCAGCTATGTGAAAAATCAAAGCCATGCTTTAAAGGCGTAGAGTAAATGTATAACCAAGCATAGCATTCTGAGCACAACAAAAATTGTCCTTTTTTAAGTGGGGTGAAATATTTAACTATTTAAAATGTTGCAGATAGAAACGTAAAGTATTGAGCTGACAAATCCCTTTTGTACATGACAAAAAACGTCTGCTCTACACTGTGCATTTCTATCTGTTCCCTCCTGAATAATACTCCATTTGTACTCATTCTGTTTCCATATCTTTGTCAATCACTAGCATGTTCAACTATGTCCCTCCTCCAAGCCCGTAGTTGAACTCTGACCATCTCCTTACCTGAGATTCTGAGGAGCCTCTCCGAACAGGCTACAGATCTCTCGGATCTGCTTTAGTGCAGGAATCACCCATTTGTCATTGGTGCGCAACTCTTCTATGAAGCGATCGATCCACTGGATCTTCTGCGTGTCTCGATCCTAAAATGAACACGAACATCCGTATTCAAGGAACACACACACAGCCATAAGCCGCTTCTTCTGAACACTCCAACAGACCCCTTCAAATAAATCTTAATTGATTGGTTTTCAGTACCTCGAGCCGTGTGGGAAAGCATTTGCCTGGCTCTTGACCGGTACCTAGTATTACCTGAGAGCAACTGTAGTCCAGTATCTTGATGTGAGCACTGAGGGCCTGGTCCATGATGTCTACAGGCACGTCATCGCTGTGAGCCAGGTTCCACAACAGGTTCAGCACCTTGTGGTGAGAGGAGGAGAGGAGCCTTCAGTACTTCTATCCAAACAGAGCACAAGGAGCTGGAATAAGACATCTCTTTAACCAATGCTCGACATTCAGGGCTGCCCGCTGGCCAGGGGAGGTTTAGGAAACCCCTCGGGCCAGTCTACCATCCCAGTCAGTGGTCCGCTTGAGCCAGTGAAAAAAAGGTTAATAAGGATATATAACTGTTTAAAAAACATGAATTCCCGAAGCTGCTAGTTCGTTATGTACACTGAACAAAAATAAGTGCAACATGTAAAGTGTTGGTCCCATGTTTCATGAGCTGAAAAGAAAATCCCAGAAATGTTACATATGCACAAAATGCTTATTTCTCTCAAATGTAGTGCACAAATTTGTTAACATCCCTGTTAGTGAGCATTTCTTCTTTGCCAAGATAATCCAGCCACCTGACAGGTGTGGCATATCAAGACGCTGATTAAACAGCATGATCATTACACAGGTGCAAGTTGTGCTGGGGACAATAAAAGGCCACTCTAAAATGTGCATTTTTGTCACAATACAATGCCACAGATGTCTCAAGTTTTGAGGGAGCGTGCAATTAGCTTGCTGACTGCAGGAATGTCCACCAGAGCTGTTGCCAGATAATTGAATGTTAATTTCTCTACCATAAGCTGCCTCCAACCGTTTTAGAGAATTTGGCAGTACGCCTAACCAGCCTCACAACCGCAGACTATGTGTAACCACGCCAGCCCAGAACCTCCACATCCGGCTTCTTCACCTGCAGAATTATTTGGTGGGGGGTGGCAGGGGGGGCTGAGGAGTATTTCTGCCTGTAATAAAGCCATTTTGTGGGGGGAAAAAACACATTCTGATTTGCTGGGCCTGGCTCCCTTCCAAGGCCCACCCATGGCTACACCCCTGCCCAATCATGTGAAATCCATAGATTAGGCCCTAATGAATTGATTTCAATTGACTTATTTCCTTATTAGAACTGTAACTCACAAAAATCTTTGAAATTGTTGCATGTTGCGTTAATATTTTTGTTCAGTATAAATTGCTTAATCGCTCGCGCGCCTCACACAGCCTAGTTTGAGATAATCTGTTGGGCAGAGAGAGCACACAGCTCTCCAACAGCTGATTGTTTTGTGGAGATGCTCACCGAAGACCGACAGCGATAGGAAAGAGGTAGGAAAGATGTTGCAAGTTATGATATCTACCTGTAAAGGCTAAGGCCAGAAAGGGTATGTAAACCAGGTATGTAAACCAGGTATGTAAAAAGTCTTGGAACAAGACTCCCGGGTGGCGCAGTGGTCTAGGGCACTGCGCCACTAGAGACTCTGGATTCGCGCCCAGGCTCTGTCGCAGCCGGCCGCAACCGGGAGGTTCGTGGGGCGACGCACAATTGGCCTAGCGTCGTCCGGGCTAGGGAGGGTTTGGCCGGTAGGGATATCCTTGTCTCATCGCGCACCAGCGACTCCTGTGGCGGGCCGGACGCAGTGCGCGCTAACCAAGGGAGCCAGGTGCACAGTGTTTCCTCCGACACATTGGTGCGGCTGGCTTCCGGGTTGGAGGTGCGCTGTGTTAAGAAGCAGTGCGGCTTGGTTGGGTTGTGTTTCGGAGGACGCATGGCTTTCGACCTTCGTCTCTCCCGAGCCCGTATGGGAGTTGTAGCGATGAGACAAGATAGTAATTACTAGCAATTGGATACCACGAAAATTGGGGAGAAAAGGGGGTAAATTTTAAAATTAAAATACATATATAAAATAAATAAATAAAAGTCTTGGAACATTTGCGATGTGCAATTCAGTCATCATGGAATAGCCTACCTTGAATTCAGACATTTAGGCTATTTGGTACTTGAAAAGTCCTTGACATGCTGGTAGCCGATTTAGAAGTTAAACGGCTCCGATTCATGATTTCCTTTATGATCCGTTTTTATGAGAGATGTAGCCGCTTTCATTTGTTTCAAGCCATTTCAATTGATAGGTGCTGCGCTATTCGGTTGCTTTTGTTGGGGTAACACCATGTACGGATATATTATTACGAAGGGAACCCGTTTTTTGCTCACTTTCTCGTTTCAAGCATACAATAACTCTTCAACATCTCAAATGGCGAGACTGACTAGCTACTACATGGACAGACTTCATGAGTGTTTTTGTGTCAGGAACATCTATCGCTGCATGCAGTCTATATAGTCAGGCAATGCCCACATTCTGACCTATTTTAGAATATAAAAATACATGTCAATGTCAACGCATAATGCTGTTGGGAAGGCCTATAAAATAATTTAAATTATGTTAATGTAAACTTTTTCGAACATTTTTTTGGGGGGGGGAGTTTTATTTCTTTCGTCTATTACAATGAAATATAACATGTAGGTCCTTGAAAATTACAATGAAGTGCTTGAAAGTCCTTGCATTTGTCTGTATGAACCCTGTATAGGATACTTGCTACAACCTAATGAAAGATAAAACCACCTGCTATTGAAATTATGCTCGCATCATTCGCTTTCCTGTCAGATCTTGACCTGGTCAGTATTTTGTTCCATTCGGGCCAGTAGCTTTCATTTGGCACTGACCCCGTCTGGACTGGCAAATTGACCTGAATGTCGAGCCCTGATTACCTTGTGGGCCATCACTCCATCCTTGTCATCCTCCGCCAGACGACGGATCAGCTCCAGCAGCTTCTCACGCTGCTTCTTACTAGCGTTCGTCCAACTCGCCTGCAGGCCACAAACACCACCACGGGGGTTAGGAGAGCAGTGTGTGTGTGTGTGTGTGTGTGTGTGTGCGCGCACGGAGAGAAGTCTCTCACCTTGAAGCAGTCAAAGAGGTGGTCGAGCTGCTCAGGAGAGAAGTCCCAGGCCAGCTTGGCCAGGAGGTCGTGGACGTTCTTCACGATGGCCTCATGTTTACCAGCCTGCGGGTGGAACAAAGTGTCAACAAACATGTAAACAATCACACTGCTGGATTACCGTCTGTTTCCAGCCTCCGATAGAGACGATGCAGGAGCACATAAACATCATTTAATGGATGCTTAAGAAAGTGCGTTTTCAGCCGATCAAACCCAATGACCTGGAAATGCCCCAGCTAAGACACAAGGGATTTCCCATTCTGCTTTTAGAGCCGTTACGGGTAGGACCATGCTTTTGGTGCACTTTTTGAGGCACTGTGCTTATACCGGTATTTCCAGCATTAACCACTAGTGTTGCTGCAGGTAAGAAATCCTAGGAAATATTTTGTAATTGACACAAGCCATCTCCAAATCAACCAATCAATGTCTGGTTGTGTGTTTGTGTTTGGCGGAGGGACCAGAGAATGCGTAGCTCTGCCACTTAAGGTGTTGGCTTGACAGTTGCTGGACCCAGGTTCGAGTTCCAGTCTGGGCTACCCCCCAAATTCACTAGAATATAATTCCATGGTTGGTTTCATTGACTTTCCCCTTTAACTGCATTGAATTTACCAGTTTTTTTGCTACAACTTCTGAGTCTGTTGGAGAGGTATAGAATCACTGATCTACAAATCGTATTCCCTGACAAATAATAGGTTTTGTGAGATTAAGATTCACAGAGCTACGCCTCCCCTGACTCAGCCAATCACGCAACCAAACACACGCACAACCAGACATTGATTGGAGACAGCTTGTGTCAATTACAGCACATTTCCTAGGATTTTTTACCTGCAGCAATTCTAGTGGATAATGCTGGAAATACTTGCTAACAAGTACACAAAAAAGCGTCGCCCTAGTTATAGGTCATATCCCTTTCAACTGAACCATGCACGATGTGTGTGATAATCAATGGCTCTCTCTTCAAACACGTACACAAACACGTACACACACGTTAACAAACACACAGTACCTGTGCAGCCCAGATGTTGTCCAGGTCCTGCATGGTAAGAGCTTTCTCTTTGATGACGAAGCGAAGTATCTTCTCTAGTTTTTCTACGTACTGAGGCTGGTGCAGACTGTCCCTCAGCACGATGGACAGGATGTGGTTCTGCTGGATCCACTCCTGAGAGACAGAGGCATCTTTCAATCTCCACTCAAACACCAACAGTTCTGCCGACTATGCCACCAGAAACAACACCAAGGTATACTCTCTATATTACGCACTTTGTGACAAAATCGCTCGTTATAAAAATACATTTGATAGGTTGGTGGTTAACTCACCGCCATGCGTTCTGCAGTAAGCCACTCCTCCTCCTCAGGGTTGCCATGTCGATGTGTGTAGTAGGACACACTTGAGATTACCTTGTTTACTTCATTTAGTGCATTCATTTTGCCATTAAAAGAGGAAATTTGCAATAACCTGCAGATGAAAACAACCACCACAGATTACTATCAACAAATAGTTCACATTGGGGCAATCCCTAACTAAAGACTACAAAACCCTTATTGACATTAATACATGATTTGTGCACATCTCAGGTTAGCATTCAGCCAACAGTTTGAAAGGCAGGTGTTTTAAAACAAAAGCTTTAAGACAGTTTGGTCTGACGCGAACTCACCTAAGAATCATTTTTAACCTAAAAATCTCTAAGCTCTTCACGGTCTCCTCCTGCCCAGGCACCCTGGAGGCCAGGTTCTTCAGGGACTTGATGATCATGGACAGGGCGTCATTTTTGGCTTCGTTCTTGGCCTCCTTCTTCAGCTCCTCATCTGTCAGGTTCTCCAGAAACTGAGGAACCATCTCGATGATGGGCAGGAAGTACTTCTTCACCGTGTGCAATGTGAGGAACTCGTAACACTGCCCAAAAGGCCTGGAGGACAACACAAAACAGTCGCAACACGTCCAGTAGACCATGTCGTTCCCATAGCTCTATATAGGGTTTATACACATTTTAACAGATGGAATTCCATGACTTTTCCATTACTCTCCATGACTTTTAACCAAATTTCCATGACCAACAATTGGCGGCATCTCCACGTATGTTTAAAAAAGTATGCCTAATGTGGTATCGATACTGGGAGGATGCTCTCTGATCCCATGTACCATCTTCTGTCGTTGTGCAAGGCACTTAACCCCCCACATAGAATACCTGTTAGGCAACTGTATAAAACACATGGTCAACCCTAAGTCTGGAGGGCTACTGTTGATCAAGCCCTGCTCAAACAGTTAATCAAGATCTGATTGAGCAGTTAATTTCTAAAATGTGGTTAGTTATAAGGGGATTGCAATAAAAGTCTGCACACCCATTAGCTCTCAGGGAGGATGGTTGACCACCCTTGATGTATAACATTGCAACATTACAACCAAATACGTTTGCCTTTTGAAAAAAATTTGCTTATTCAATATATCAAAGAGCAAATGGCTATGTTAGGCTACAAATCTTGATATTCAGTTGAAGCAAGCTCACATACAGTGGGGAGAACAAGTATTTGATACACTGCCGATTTTGCAGGTTTTCCTATTTACAAAGCATGTAGAGGTCTGTAATTTTTATCATAGGTACACTTCAACTGTGAGAGACGGAATCTAAAACAAAAATCCAGAAAATCACATTGTATGATTTTTAAGTAATTAATTTGCATTTTATTGCATGACATAAGTATTTGATCACCTACCAACCAGTAAGAATTCCGGCTCTCACAGACCTGTTAGTTTTTCTTTAAGAAGCCCTCCTGTTCTCCACTCATTACCTGTATTAACTGCACCTGTTTGAATTCGTTACCTGTATAAAAGACACCTGTCCACACACTCAATCAAACAGACTCCAATCTCTCCACAATGGCCAAGACCAGTGTAAGGACATCAGGGATAAAATTGTAGACCTGCACAAGGCTGGGATGGGCTACAGGACAATAGGCAAGCAGCTTGGTGAGAAGGCAACAACTGTTGGCGCAATTATTAGAAAATGGAAGAAGTTCAAGATGACGGTCAATCACCCTCGGTCTGGGGCGCCATGCAAGATCTCACCTCGTGGGGCATCAATGATCATGAGGAAGGTGAGGGATCAGCCCAGAACTACACGGCAGGACCTGGTCAATGACCTGAAGAGAGCTGGGACCACAGTCTCAAAGAAAACCATTAGTAACACACTACGCCGTCATGGATTAAAATCCTGCAGCGCACGCAAGGTCCCCCTGCTCAAGCCAGCACATGTCCAGGCCCATCTGAAGTTTGCCAATGACCATCTGGATGATCCAGAGGAGGAATGGGTGAAGGTCATGTGGTCTGATGAGACAAAAATAGAGCTTTTTGGTCTAAACTCCACTTGCCGTGTTTGGAGGAAGAAGAAGGATGAGTACAACCCCAAGAACACCATCCCAACCGTGAAGCATGGAGGTGGAAACATCATTCTTTGGGGATGCTTTTCTGCAAAGGGGACAGGACGACTGCACCGTATTGAGGGGAGGATGGATGGGGCCATATATCGCGAGATCTTGGCCAACAACCTCCTTCCCTCAGTAAGAGCATTGAAGATGGGTCGTGGCTGGGTCTTCCAGCATGACAACGACCCGAAACACACAGCAAGGAGTGGCTCCGTAAGAAGCATCTCAAGGTCCTGGAGTGGCCTAGCCAGTCTCCAGACCTGAACCCAATAGAAAATCTTTGGAGGGAGCTGAAAGTCCGTATTGCCCAGCGACAGCCCCAAAACCTGAAGGATCTGGAGAAGGTCTGTATGGAGGAGTGGGCCAAAATCCCTGCTGCAGTGTGTGCAAACCTGGTCAAGAACTACAGGAAACGTATGATCTCTGTAATTGCAAACAAAGGTTTCTGTACCAAATATTAAGTTCTGCTTTTCTGATGTATCAAATACTTATGTCATGCAATAAAATGCAAATTAATTACTTAAAAATCCTACAATGTGATTTTCTGGATTTTTGTTTTAGACTCCGTCTCTCACAGTTGAAGTGTACCTATGATAAAAATTACAGACCTCTACATGCTTTGTAAATAGGAAAACCTGCAAAATCGGCAGTGTATCAAATACTTCTTCTCCTCACTGTACTTTCTTTATGACATTTTTCGAGTTTAGTCATATTTAGCCTATCTTAGAAGTGTTTACTTTGCAACTCAACAGATGCTAGTTAGCCTGCAATGTCCCATACATTGGATGCCCAAATCAATTGGAAGTATCTACAAAACAAGTTGAAGCCACATAATCCAAGGCTACATCAAATATTGTTTCTTAAAATTACAGCTCCCGATTCAAAAATGTATTTTGATTCACATGACTAAATTCACCGCAATTGAACCGAATCCCAACTAATATAATGGCGGAGTGAATTGTTAGTTAAATCAAAAAGAATCATTTAAATTAATCATATGAATCGTTCAAAAAAGTAAATTAACTTTGAATGGCCTTATTCTCGAGTGTTGGCGGAAAGTTTTTTGGGACATGAATACATGCTAATAATAGATAAACAGTAAACTAGAGGGTACAAAAAAATGTTTTGAATTGGCTACCTAGTTATTAGTCTGTTCTCTATCATATTTTATTGGCCTACTTGCTGCTGCAATGTCCTACTGTCTCTCCTTTAGTTACGGCCCACTCGTCTTGCACACATGCAGGTGATGCGCGCAAACAAAGACACGCTAAAGTGTCATTCCGATCCTGGCTGATATGTGGATTTTATTTGATTGACAAAATATTTAAAAAGCGTGGCTAAATAACTTACATTAACATAAATTATTAAATACATTTCAATTACTTTTCCAAACCTTTTTGGATTTGATAATTTTCCAAATATTTTCCAGGCCTGTAAAACACCATTATAAAATTCCAGGAGTTTTCCAGGATTTTCATGACCATATGAACCCAGTCTATATGTTGAAGCATGTTTATTAAAAAAACAGTTGTGGGTTTGATTGTTGTATGGGCCACATTAAAGCATCTTCTAAATTACAACATCAATCTAGTCATGAAGACAGCCATCAGAGCAACAACCTGAGCCCTTCTTTACTGATGACACAGTGGGATGGAGTTGAGTTAGCCTTCGGGAACTATTCAGACCTTGACTTTTTCCACATTTTGTTAGGTTTCAGCCTTATTCTAAAATTGATTAAATAGTTTTTCCCCCCCTCAATCTACCCACAATACCCCATAATGACAAAGAAAAAACAGATTTTTTGCAAATTTATTAAATATAAAAAACATAAATATCACATTTACATAAGTATCAAGACCCTTCACTCAGGACTTTGTTGAAGCACCTTTGGCAGCAATTACATCCTCGAGTCTTCTTGGGTATGACACTACAAGCTTGGCACACCTGTATTTGGGGAGTTCCTCCCATTCTTCTCTGCAGATCCTCTCAAGCTCTGTCAGGTTGGATGGGGAGCATCGCTGCACAGCTATTTTCAGGTCTCTCCAGAGATGTTAGATCGGGTTCAAGTCCAGGCTCTGGCTGGGCCACTCAAGGACATTCAGAGACTTGTCCCGAAGCCTCTCCTGCGTTGTCTTGGCTGTGTGCTTAGGGTCGTTGTCCTGTCGAAAGGTGAACCTTCACTTTAGGCCAAAGTGTTGAATCTTGGTTTCATCAGACCAGAGAATCTTGTTTCTCATGAGAGTCTAAGTGCCTTTTGGCAAATTCCAAACAGACTACAGAAATGGTTGTCCTTCTGGAAGGTTCTCCCATCTCAACAAGAGGAACTCCGGAGCTTTGTCATAGTGACCATCGGGTTCTTGGTCACCTGACCAAGGCCCTTCTCCCCCGATTGCTCAGTTTGGCCGGGCTGCAAGCTCTAGGAAGAGTCTTGGTGGTTCCAAACTTATTCCATTTAAGAATGATGGAGGCCACAGTGTTATTGAGGACCTTCAATGCTGCTGACATTTTTTGGTACCCTTCCCCAGATCTGTGCCTCGACACAATGTTAGCTAGCAAGTCTGACTACACAAATAGTGAGTTAATGTTACCGAGCTAGCTAAATATCCCTTCCCTGGTGGGCTAAAGCTAGCATGTCACCATGTGAAAAAGTATGACTACACAAACCGTGAGCTAACGTTAACTAACTGGTTAGCTCACTAAAGACACAGATCTGGTATCGTTCCCCAGATCTGTGCCTCTATACAATCCTGTCTCGGAGCTCTATGGACAATTCCTTTGACCTCTTGGCTTGGTTTATGCTCTGACATGCACTGTCAACTGTGGGACCTTATATAGACAGGTGTGTGCCTTTCCAAATCATGTCCAATCAATTTAATTCAACACAGGTGGACTCCAATCAACCTGTAGAAACATCTCAAGGATGATCAATGGAAACAGGATGCACCTGAGCTCAATTTCGAGTCTCATAGCAAAGTCTCTTATTTATTTTGAATACATTTCCCAAAAAATTCTAAAAACCTGTTTTCACTTTCTCATTATGGAGTACTGTGTGTAGAATGCTGAGGATTTTTTTGAAATGTAATCCATTTTTAAATAAGGCTGTAACATAACAAAATGTGGAAAAAGTCAAGGGGTCTGAATGTTTCATATAAAGTGAATTTGTGGGGGGACTAGATACATAAAGTGCTTTCATTTCTAAACTGTAAAACATATGTATGGAAATACCATTGAATAAAAGGTGACATTATGTACTGTCGCCTCGTATATGTTCTCAAATCAAAAAATACTGGAGTATAAAGCCAAATTTAACAAATGTAGCTTCACTGTCCAAATAAATACAGCGGGGAGTGTGATGTAGAAAGCACTTGGAAATGTAGTGAAACATGCTATTAAATGTAATCTATTAAAGCAGGGTTTTTCAACCTTTTCTTGCCCAGGGAAACCGGCAACCCAGGGACACCCATATATGTCAGCAACAACAACAAAAAAATAACGTCTTATTATCAGGTGAATGGTAATGGCAAGTAATCAACATTTTAAAATGAATAGATTTGGTAGACTCATAATTTTGACCTCACCACAGCTCTAACAACTAGAAAGGTATAAGAACATTGTGCAGTTTTGAAGCCAATTTCGCAGACCCCCTCGCAGTGACCAGTTTGAAAACCCCTGCATTAAAGTGTGTGTGTGTGTGTTCACAGGCCAACTCACTTGATAAGTGCGGCGATGATCTGGACGTTCAGTGCTTGGCCACCTATGAAGCGATCGTGCAGTGTTTGAAACCCATTTAACGAGCCAAATTTGTTTATTAAATCCACCAACCAGCCCTGTAAACAAAGAGCAAAAAAGAACACACTTGGTAAAGACACTCACCATCCGACCACTATTCACTCAAGTTGTTGAGCTATACAAATACATCCCTCTCATCTCACAGCTATTACACAGAAAGGCTTGGGTTGATTGAAGAGACAATCAGTGGAGAACTGGTTGGCTTCTGATTCAACCCACATGCCCATAGAGGCTGCAGCAGTGTTCATATTGGGCTGCCTGCCATCTACAGCAGACAGGCAGCTGCCGCCTTGGCTTCCCTCCGCAACAATGTTCACATTGACCCCCCCCGGCCCACGCTCCATTCATCGCACTTTTCATAGAAGAAATCACACTCTTCCTGGCATGGCCCACTCTCATTTAAACTCCACAACACTCGAGTGCATCCTTTTATTGTATTTTCATGCCTCTTCCATTTTCTATGCAGTACACGGAGGGATCCTCCTTTGTTTCTGTGTGCTGGCCCTAAGGCGGCAAGCCCAGAGCAAACAATACTGCTCTGTAGATTTGTTCCAAGAAAATAAATTGCAGGCCAACAGACGACAAAAAAGACTGTTCCCTGTTCCTATGGCAATCGCAGACATCCAGAGGATATTATATTTAGTCTCAATTCAAAAAATGTATTCAGACATTTCTCATTGTGCAGATATGAAGAGATTTAGATGGGAGAAAAAAAGACATTCACACAGTATCCCCAATATCAGTCCCAGCACATAAGTTTATTAAAAAATCCTCAGTATGTATTTTAGTTGATCCACCTGGCTACAAGTCATTTATTTTTTATTTAACCAGGTAGGCCAGTTGAGAAAAAGTTCTCAATTACAACTGCGACCTGGCCAAGATAAAGCAAAGCAGTGTGACACAAACAACACAGAGTTACACATGGAATAAACAAACGTACAGTCCATAACACAATAGAAAAATCTATATACAGTGTGTGCAAATGTAGTAAAGTGGGGTTTATTGGTGAATTTGGAAAAAGATCTTGGCAAACAGGAGTAAGTTGTAGTGGTAACACTCCCTGGAACCAGGGATGGGCATTTGAAATATTTTGACTGTTCCAGTACCCATGTGATATTTAGAGTAATTGAATGGAAAAAAATATATATATTTTTAGAACAAGGGTCGCACTGAATTTGTACTTATATACATGCAAACAGATCGCAAAAATAGCAAATTTATCATAACCATTATAGATAAATCCTAATTGATACATTTCCCCACATATAAATTCAGTCAATAAAAAAAGCAAGTGCCATTTAAGATTAATTTATTGAAACCGTAATATCAACTGGTTATATTATATTGTGGAACTCAAGCTTAAAAAAAGGCATTAACCTCAGAAGCGCCGCTTGCTTCTAGAAGCCTATGGCTGTGTAATGGCATTGCTCTGTTAATTTAGCAGACAAGACGCTCTTAACACTAGAACCGCCTGGCCTTTCATCCTGTAAGTACCCGGTAGAGAACATTGCCGGGCATCTCTTTAGCATATGCATCAGATGCATATCAAGAAGTACAATGGGAGAACAACAGGTGGTTCACCTTGGGTGAGAAATAAGAAATCTTTGGGGGGGGGGGGGGGGGGCTACCTTGAATTCGGACCCTACCTTGGGGGAGCGAGGGTCAGGGGGGCGGGCGAAGAGCTCGTCATCGGCCAGCTGCACCCCGGCAGGCACCGTCTCAGAGGGCCGTGTGCCGTTGTAGATGTGGAACTTGCAGTGGGGGTTGGTGGCCATGGCCAGCAGCTCCAGCAAGGGGAACCAGTCCTGAGAGAGCTTGGCCACACACAGCTCCACCAGCCGGTGTGTGTTGTTGATGATACACCTCTGGACAGGGAGAGAGAGCGAGAGAGAGAGCGTGAGAGAGAGCGAGAGAAAGAGCGAGAGAGAGCGTGAGAGAGCGTGAGAGAGCGAGAGAGAGCGTGAGAGAGAGCGAGAGAGAGCGTGAGAGAGAGCGAGAGAGAGCGAGAAAACAATCAGTGAGGTGATTTGCACTGAAACAGCACAATAGGTCTATTTCAATCTTAACATACAAATGTAAGCAGTAATAGTTCTCTGATACACAGAGAACATTTTGATAAAGCCTTGAAGTATAGTCTGGTGCCCAGAGCAAACCCAACCCCTACTATAGCCCCTAATCCTTCAGTCTTTGTAGACCTGGAGGAATCAGAGTGGCACAGCGGTCTAAGGCACTGCATCTCTGTGCTAGAGGCGTCACTACAGACACCCTGGTTCGAATCCAGGCTGCATCACAGCCGGCCGTGATTACGAGTCCCATAGGGTGGCGCACAATTGGCCCAGCGTCGTCCAGGTTTGGCCGGTCTTCTTAACCGACTTGCCTAGTTAAATAAAGGTTCAATAAAAAAATAAGCAAAATGTATTTAAAGATAGCTGTCAGCAACATGGTGACGGCTCCACATAGCCTGGTTGACACTAGTTACCACAGCCACAAAGTCAAAATTGGTTACACCGCAAATATTCATGAAAACAATTTAAGGTTAGGGTTCGGCATAAGGTTAGCAGCAGGGGTTGTAACCGGTTTAAGGAACAGAAAACCAGGATACATTTTTTGGGAGGGAAGGAAATGAACAAAAGTGATCTCTAGCGTTCCGGAAGATAACCATTATTTTAAAAGCACCCCCCCTGAAAAAAAACATAAAAGTGCCTATAAAGCCAGCATGATTTCTAGGTTAAGGATACTATAGTTATCATGTTTCATATTGGATTTATTAACAAACAAAAAAGTATGACGTGTTTTGAATTCTGGTGTCGCTGCACACACACGAGCTTGTTAGCTAGTTCTGGTCCAAAGCATTGAGCTAGCCTCGGTGATGAGCCAACTATCAGACGTTCAGATGTCCTCCATATTAGCCGCTTCTCCTCAGGTATCTAGCTAGTATTATGTAATTAATAGGCTTACTACTAATATCCTAAAAACAGTCGAGTGCACGTTATATCATGATGCCCAGTGCTTCAAGCCAAGCCTCCATGTCATGTCAACCCCGCAAAACTTCTGTCAGATCTCGCGCCCTACACTGTCCAAGCATGTAAACTAGCTTGCCCGGTCCATAGCAAGCAGCTCTATCCGCAGTGATTGGTGTAGTTAATTAATGAGCTAAATGTAAAAACTCTGTTGATTTCACAGGTTTAAAAAAGGAACGATATAAACAGGTACTTTTTTTCGTTCAAACCAGTTCAGAACTTTATAATGCTGGTCGGAACAGTGGAACAGAACAAAAAAAAAAGTATTTTTTTATTTCACTAGGCAAGCCAGTTAAGAACAAATTCCTATTTACAATGACAGCCTACCCTGGCCAAACCCTAACCCGGACGACGCTGGGCCAAATTGTGCGCCACCCTATGGGACTCCCAATCACAGCCGGATGTGATACAGCCTAAAATCGAGGCAGGGTCTGTAGTGACGCCCCTAGCGCTGAGATGCAGTACCTTAGACCGCTGCGATTCTGTTCAGAACAAAAACGATTGGGAAATAATTTTGGTTCCAATCCCTGGTTAGCAGGGTGGTTAGGTTTAAAATCAGATTTTAAGAAGAGAGATTATAGAAAAGGGCAGGGTTTAGCCATAATTATAACTTTGTGGCTGTAGTAACTAGTGACGACCACATAGCCTAGCTGAGAGCTTAGGGGGAGCTTCCTCCATATTTCTTAAAACTATCCAGTACTATCATATCTGGTTCCTTCAGAACACATTCCTAATCCTTTCATGTCTAAGTCAAGTCCCAAGAAGTAAGTGTCAGGCATGGGAACTGATTTGAGACTATTGGGGGGGGGGGGGGGGGGCAAAGCTGGAGATAGAGCTGGGCTGTCAGAGTGGGTGGCTCACACTCTACTGAGAGCGGCTATTCAGGATCAATGTTACAGAGTTAAACAGAACAGCCAAACCAAAGCCCCCTCCTCCAATAAAAAGAGCATTGATCACCCCTGTGATTCTCTGTTAATTTTTCCTTCTTTGCTCCAGCTCAAGGGTCCAGATAGCAAACTGTGTTGACCGACAAGACTGAGGCACAGGAACATAAGCCACCTGCTTTGCTTTCAACAGAGGACAGAAAATAAATGCATCGGATCTCAACAGGAGGGTGCTTCTGGTGATGTCACTCCCCTTAGCAAGGCCCTGTTTGAATACTTCTTCAGAAATGCATCCTTCCCTCCTTGAGTTAATCACAATTAACACAATTGGATTGGTCAAAAAACAGGATTTCCAATGGATAGGTTTCCCCAATTCAATCTTGTCAAATTAGTGATTACCCTAAGGAAGGGACTGGGAGGAGGAAGGGTTTTCAAAGTATTGGAAGAGGGTCCGTGACTTCTTAAAAAACAGTGACCACTATCCTGATTAAATGATATACAATAAAGAAGAAGACTCACATGGATCTCAAACTTCCACCCGCTGACGGCCTCGTCTGTAAGGATCTTGGTGAAGGAGATGGTCAGGCCATCTCGGAAAAACCTCTGGCACGCCTCACACTTCACATCAAGTCCTAAACAGAGAGAAAATAATTAGGTGAATGGAGATATTGTACTCCCACATCAGTGAAGGCTCCTCAGGAGGAAGGGAAGGACCATCCTCCTCAGTGAATTTCACAAAAATTTAAATAGTTTAACTATACTTAATATATTCACATCACCAAATAATTTATTAAAACACACTGTTTTGCAATGAAGATCTACAGCACTCTGTAGGGTAGCACTCTGTAGGGTAGCCGGAGGACTACTAGCTTCCGTCCTCCTCTGGGTACAATGACTTCAATACAAAACCTAGGAGGCTCATGGTTCTCACCCTCTTCCATAGACTTACACAGTAATTACGACAACTTCCGGGGGGCGTCCGCCAGCCTTTCAGAGCTCTTGCAGCATGAACTGACATGTTGTCCACCCAAGGATCAGAGAATGAATCTATTGCTGAAAGCATAAGCTACAGCTAGCTAGCACTGCAGTGCATAAAATGTGGTGAGTAGTTGACTGCAGCTAGCTAGTTTAGCCTACTCAAACACCCGGCTCAAAACAGAGAGGGATTCTATGTTAGCTAGCAAGTCAAGGTAAGCTTTTGGTTTTATTAATTTATTGCCACAGGGGCCCGCCGGTGTAACTGCTAAACTGCTTGCTGACTGTATACTGTACTGCATGATTCTAGCGGGTTTACTAACGCGTTAGTTCTAGTAGTTATGTGGTCTATGAAGTGTGCTAATATGGTGTCATGACTTTACCTCCTTGGTGAGGATCAAAGGTGCCAGATCAACTGGCAACAGCAGACAGATAGCCAGAACCCCCCTCTCTCCCACAGGAGAGCAGAGGGGGGAGTTGGGCCTGTTTTATGACTTAACAGCGGTCGTAAATTTGGAGAGAACTTTCTCTCTCTTGCCCTGCAGTATTGGGAAGGTAAAAATCCCTTTGTTACCGAGAGACTCTTGCCGCCCAGAACTTCAACATCAAACAATGGACACTGGGACCACATATTTCAACATCCAAATGTTGGGAATGATGAGAGATGGAATATGGAAAATGTATGTCTATTTTGTTGTCATTAAAATAGTTATGAAGACGCTATCACGAAAACATTGCAACTTGAAGAGCTTTTACACTGTGTATATCAGGTTTACATTATCTATGTTGTGTAGAAAATATCAAGGATAAAGGGAATGTTTTTGTGATGATAGGATTGTTTTTAGTTCCCTAACAAGATCATAGTAATTATGATGCCTTGCTTCGTAACTAGCCATGCCCCAGGGAGCGTGTCAGCATGATGTAAACGCCCCTTTCTACCCGAGGGTATAAAAGGATTAAGTTCAGAATTAATATAATCAGACTAGATGGACCAAAAGCTGCAGCTTGGTCCACATTAGTCACGACCCCGAAAACTCCAACACGAGGTTGAAGAAGACAAAGGAACATCTTAACAGCTGGTTGAGTAGCTGTATCTAAGAAGGTGAATTTAAGTAGGACCATCCAGTTATTCTCTTCAAATCATCGTTGCCTACACTGCTGATTAGCCCGTCCTCAGAAGACCACTTCCAGAACGAATTAAAGTAAACAGACAACTAAGAAGGACATTGTGACCTCTTGTGGACAATCAGAGACTTACACGCGCAAATGAAGGAGGCCATTCGAAGAACAGGCCCCCCTTCTCACCAAGCGGAACCCTGCCCACGAAGGCCTGGGCCCAATAGAGATACCCAGCGAAGACCTTCAACACGGAAATACATACATTACCTCTTAGCCAAAAGAGCGGCAGTTCGGGCAAGGTATTAGGGCTACTGTAAGGATAGTTTCCAAATGTATCCAAGTGTTGCTTCTCTTTCTCGCTTTCTCTCTCTCTTTAACTCTCCATCTTGTGTAACAAGTGTCATAGTGTTAGTCCGCTAAGGACTTGTTGTCATCGTATTAAGTTTCTAATCAATAATCTATACCGTATGTGTGTGTGTGTCTTATGTTATCATTTAGCTTATTAGTAAGTAAATAATAAAATCAATTTGTGTGGTACGGAATGATCAGAGACCCGGGTTTGTGCAGATTTACGAAGTCTGCGACATTCAGAATGAGATTGATTAGGTAATAATTAATAATAGACTGTTATTGATGTAAGAGATATTTATATATCTTTAGAGTTTAAATCGGGAGATAGTAACTCAAACACATTTTCCTGTGGTGCCCCAAATTACAAATGAATGATTATAATATGGTTTGTAAGGTTTTTTTTGCCTTATCACAGACAGCTGATGTGTTGTGCACTGAAGTCCACAAAAACTTGAGAGGAGGAGAATGTGTAGATGCGAGAAGTAATTATACAATGAGCAAAGTGAAGATGCTGTTTGTATGTGGCTGCTATGAAAGTGAACTGTTTTGAGTGTGATCAGGAGTGTATTCATTCCGCTAATTCTGTTGGAAAACTTTTCTTAAATGGAAGCAAACAGAACAAAAACAGGGATAAACATACCTGAATTTGTCCAATAGAATCTCTCGTTTGCAACTGTTCGACTAATGATTACACCCTAGATCTGCTAGATGCAGAAAAGAGTGTGCAAGACGGTACTGAATGTGTCACTGTCACCTTGATTACTCTCATTTTTCTCTCGACCTGTGCGCCTACGTTGGAAACTTTCATTCATAGGCTAGGTTGTAGCAACCTCATGATGGGTTTGGGCTTGGCGGTATAGGTATTGGACTATATACACTGCTCAAAAAAATAAAGGGAACACTTAAACAACACAATGTAACTCCAAGTCAATGGCCTGCTGGAGGTCATTTTGCAGGGCTCTGGCAGTGCTCCTCCTTGCACAAAGGCGGAGGTAGCGGTCCTGCTGCTGGGTTGTTGCCCTCCTACGGCCTCCTCCACATCTCCTGATGTACTGGCCTGTCTCCTGGTAGCGCCTCCATGCTCTGGACACTACGTTGACAGACACAGCAAACCTTCTTGCCACAGCTCGCATTGATGTGCCATCCTGGATGAGCTGCACTACCTGAGCCACTTGTGTGGGTTGTAGACTCCGTCTCATACTACCACTAGAGTGAAAGCACCGCCAGCATTCAAAAGTGACCAAAACATCAGCCAGGAAGCATAGGAACTGAGAAGTGGTCTGTGGTCACCACCTGCAGAACCACTCCTTTATTGGGGGTGTCTTGCTAATTACCTATAATTTCCACCTTTTGTCTATTCCATTTGCACAACAGCATGTGAAATTTATTGTCAATCAGTGTTGCTTCCTAAGTGGACAGTTTGATTTCACAGAAGTGTGATTGACTTGGAGTTACATTGTGTTGTTTAAGTGTTCCCTTTATTTTTTTGAGCAGTGTACAACGGCTATATACGCACGGACCAGTTTAAGTTTTAACTTTACCTTTTATAACAGTAATTCAATGTTTGGTTTGTTAAATGTGATACTCAACTCCGGCTTGTATAATGTTAGTTTTAATAGTTTACTCCATTTACTACTTGAGTCATCTCTCTCCCTCTCCTCCTGCTGCTAACCACACAAAGCCCTGCCCAATCACTCAAGGAGAGAGCATTTGTTCGACCACGGAGTCACGAGCCCTTTCTTGCCATTCACTCTGCATGGTCAGATGGATGCAACAATATTGCTGACATGCTGATTACACAAGTATCCTATAATTACACTATTAGTTTGTGCACATTACTGTCTGCCAATGACTGTTTGCTAGTTTTTATTTTCTTAGCTAGGTGTTGCTAAAATTAGTTGTTAACGCTAAATCGCTAGTTAGTACATTTAGCAAGCTAGCTAGCCAGCTAACAGTCAAAGCAAACATGGCTAGTTGGCTAATACTGCCTGGTACCAGTGCTGGTGTAGGCCTAGATAAGCATGTTTGTGCAATGGTATCTTATCAGAGAGGAATAGGTGAAGCATGAATATGTTGGCTAGCTAGCTACATGAAGTAAGAAAACATGTAATGTAACGTCTAATTAGGGTGACCTGGAAACATTGACCAACCCTTTGGTTCCTACCCTGTCAATAATTCCTCACTGGCTTATTAATTTGTTCGTTACCATGTCAAACAACAATGTATTCAAGGTGCTGCCCACTATATTCCAACTATAGAATTAGAAAAAACATATTTCCATGATTCCAACCGTTAACTAGGCCTAGATTTTCTTGCCCATATCATGCTGTGTGGCACAGTTTAGAAATTATAATAAAAGATGAAAAATTTGATGAAAATCATTTGTTTGGAGTTGGATTCAACAATATAAAATGGAGAAAGTCCCATTGAAATCACAATTTATTGTGATAAGATATTTTGTCCACATCACCCAGCCCTATAATGGGTATAGGGAAAATTTGAGTATCACGTAGTAGCCTAAATCTATCAATTTTACATTGAACTGAATGAATGGAATATAAATGACAGTCATCCAACATGCTGTAATAGAAGTAAGCCCATGCTCATAAAAAAAGAAAATCGCCCTCCCTCATCTTAAAAGTCAACAACCGCCAATGTACCACAGATTTATTGGGAAGGGCTGCAAGTCAAATATCAATCTAAAGAGAAACTAAGTGGATGATATTTCATGAGTCATTGACAAAGCGAAAGTAGAGAGAGTCAACTACCAAGCAAGTCTAAACTCCATACACCGTGGGTGAAATACAGTGCAGTCATAATATTTCAAATGTGTACATAGCCAAGCTTTCTATACCATCTTGCTTGCCATAGTTCAAAGTATTGAGGAGTGATTTGAGGAATATAATGAATCAACATTCTTACCTTTTTTACTAAGCTCTATAGCAGCTTCTAGAAGAACCTCTAACTCTCCCTTTGGAAGAACTGGAACAACCCAGCGGGGTCTGGAAACAAAACATCCACATGAATACAGATACACACACATTCCTTCTCACAACCACACACACCTCCTTATATCAACACACCCACCCATAGAACTCAATGCCAAACATACATACCTGTCGTTCAGCTTGGTCATGGGTGTAGGAGTGTGTTTGTACCTGTTGATCATGTCATCCAGCTTGGCCAGGTCTGTGTGAGGGAAGGCCGGCTCCTCCTCCTCCAGCTGGGGGGGGGCGTCCCCCTGACCCTGCTCATCCGGGGGGCTCACTGGAGAGTTCTCATTGGTGGAGTTAGGGGACGACGTCTGAAACACACCATCAAAAACAGAATATAGGGCAGAAATTCCCCAAATCCCAATTTCGCAATAACCCGCCTCAAAACTAGGGGAAACACTGACTCATAATATATAACAGGAGAGCTAGAGAGCCTAGTGACAGTCATCTGGACAGAACCAGTCTATTCCCAGTTCCCACCAACATTCACTCTTCAACACAAGCTCACATCATTCGGTCCTAACTTGGGATCTGCACCAGTCACTCAGACTTTCACTCAAAATCATGCATTGATGACATTGGGAGATTTGCGTAAAAAAAAGAATAACTTGCAATCTGCACGCGTCACTGAAGTTAAGGTCCAGCCCATAAAGAGCTGAGAGACAATTTCATAAGGAGGCACTGCTGTGATAGATAAGATCTTATCTGAGGCCCCTGTTGCAGCCAGGTCTCAAAACCCGTGACTGTACTCCAACAATCTACAACAAATATGGGATTTTTACAAACAGTAGCACTGTAGTATAGGAATGATCAGCTATAGAACTCCTTCTCCCCGAAACATACCCATATGTTTTGTTTTCCTAATGTAGCCTAAGCTAAAGCCAATTAGACAAACCATGAGGTACAATCAACATTATACACAAGCGTGCACAAAATGCACATTGCACACACACTAGGGGAGGCATGGAAAATACTTGACACCATGTCAGTGTGTGTGTGTGTAATATATTAATGTGGCATATGCAGGTGTTAAGGAGAAATGCAGTATGTCTCTTTAATTGTAAGGCTGTGAAAGTCCACAGATAAATTATTCTTTATTCCCATCATGTCTTCAAGAACTGTGTGTCTGACATATGTTAATGACTGTTCGTATGTATGAGCAGCAGTGGTAGCAGCAAGTGTGTGTGTCTGATGCGGGTAGCGGAGCTGAGAACTTGGGAAATGTGGGGGTGTGTGGAGAAGGCTCTTTCTGCTTGGTTGACCTACATAGCCAGCTTGCCTCTCACGTCTGGGCGCTACTCATCCCTAGCCCACACACACACACTCTCTCTGTCTTTATCTATTACTCTGGGGCTTGTGTTCATTGATTCCTACCTCCTCCTTCCAAGTCTCCCTGCCTTCTTTCTATCTCCCTCTGTGTGCCTAGGTGTGAGCACTGACTGTCACCCCCCTGCAGTTTAATTCAATTAGATGCGTCTCGGTGCTGCTGCTGTAACAATGTGGGCCACTGGTGCAGTATTTGTAACAGAACAACACTCAAGTCTAAACAATACACCAATATAGCATCCATCAAACACACAACTTGTGTTATGGTTTCAGAGGCCAAAACAGGTTTGATTTATAGTTACCGTTAAATGAATCAGGACAGCTTTATGCCCCACAGGGCACGAGGAGGACATTCATGTCATACTATGTGCTTTAGCACAAAGAGGAGCAGGAGGAGAGGATGGGGGCAACGAACGGCAGAGAGGAGAGGTGAAGAGGGGAGAGTAAAGGGCGAGAGATAGAAGAGGATGTTGAGACATGAAGAAGTGAGAGGATAGAGAAGTGAGAGGATGGGGCAGAGTAGAGGTAGAAGAGAGGACAAGGCAAAAACAGGATGTTGAGGTGAAGGACAGAAATCAAAAAGAACAGAGAGGCTTCTGACCTGGTTCTGTGGCAGCGGGGGCTGGCTCTGACTCTGAGCGTCGGGTGCCTGGCCTGCCTGGTTGTCGTTGCCCCCAACAGGAGAGCCACGAGTGGTGGCCGTCATGCTCGCTACGGGGCAGATCTTGGCAATCTTGGCCTCTTTTAGGGAGCACTGGCCAGGAGGGAAATCACAGGAGGCGCCTCAGCAACCTCAGAGGCAGAGCAGAGGGAGGAGAGCAGCGGCCGTGGCACGAGAGAGAGGGACAGAACCACCTGGAGATCTGGACGGGCCGCTGAGACCATTGCATAACCTGGAGAGAAGAGGGTTATAAGGTGTATGGGTTTTGTTGTCTGTAGACAAAATACTGCATGGTGGGATCACTCACAAAAACGTACAAACACGATAGGAGAGATTTCATGCGGGTCAATTCAATCAATGGGATCACTTCTCCGTTTATGGTCCGTTTGTGTGTTATATACATGGTTTCCTTTTTTCTTTTTTTAAGGCCATTATGCGTTGTCAAATCGAACCACAACTAGCTTGTTTGGGGGTCTCAGTGACCAACTTTGTCAGGTGAGCCTGATCAAATTTTTGGTAAGCAAAACAATAAACATACACCGAATTAGAAATGTGAAGACGAGCAGGTTTCAATTCTTAACGATTCTCTGGGACCTATCAGATTGGAAGGGAACAATCTTTTGTATTTTCCCCCGACATTTGCTTGATTGTGTTCCATTTTTGCAGTTTAGAAGCTTTGTTGTAGAGACAATGTGCGGAAGTAAGAGATAAGCGTTAGAGCGTTGACGTGATAAGGAGGAACGGTACAGAGAAACATGTTAAGCATGCACCCTCTATGGCTGCTTCTGAGTCTGGGTGTATCATTTCCAATCAGATAAGCTGAGATCTTGGCATGGATTGGCCAGGTTGTCAGTATCACCATTAGCGAAGCATAATATGACCTAGCTGCCAATCCAGTACTTGTTAGCACCACTAGACATCTTTGCAAATTCTACTTTTCTAGCATTCTGGCCTGGTCTTGTCTAGTGTAACACCCAGACATAGCTAGCCGGGCAGTGGAATCAAATGTTTGTCAGAGGTTAAAATAAAATGTAGATAATATCCTACAATGATATTGCTAGCAACGGAGAGTGATAAGACAGTGGGAAAGATAACAATCCTCAACAGATGGAAATAATCTCTCTGTTCATCAGTGAGGTTGCCAACTAGCATGTTTCAAGGGCTGTAGTGAAGTCGGAGAGCAGGCAGCAGCATCTCCGGTTAAAACAGCATGACATTGACACCATTGGCCTGACTCTGGAGAGGAAGAAGCCTAGAAGACCTCTGACTGCTCGTACCGCATGGATCCAATTAAGGCTAGTAGTGGAAATGCCACTACTATTGTATAAGGAAATCTAAAAGTGCACATTTTAGTCCCCCATTTTGTTCGCAAGCAAAGTTGTAGGCTATTTTACACAAACAAGCAAGAGAACAAGACAAACAGTTGTGGTTCAAGTCTAGCTATATGACTACAGTGGAGTGGAGTGTTACCTAGGGATGGCACAATTATCGTATAAATCTTGTAACCGACGACTATGGATAACAACCGTGAACAAACAAAACAAAAAACATAATCGTCATACTGTCATTCATTTCAGGAGAAAGGGGATTCAACTTCATATTTAAGTAACAGCATTTAAAAAAAAATAATAATAATAATTAACACATGAAGTGGGTAAAGTTGGTAATCATTTTACATGCAGAATAACACTTTGGTCAAAAGTTCCAGGTCAAAACCATTCATTTTTCAACAGGGTCGTCCGTCACCAAAGCTGGTTGTATTCATTAGGTACTGTATGTCACATCCAATTTTCAAAGATGCATTTCAAGTAAAACATGTATTTATTTTTTATAACATTTGCATGACAATGAATCATTACTCAAAATTCCAGAACAGCCCTAGTGTTATATAAATGGGCTCATTCAGACAGTATAACGACCATCATGCACGCAGCATAACCGACATGCCAGCAAGAAAAACTATTAATAGTCAAGTGGATCATTAGCAAGATGGAATTGCCTGTGTTCCATAGTGCTGTTTTGTCACCTATGACCCTGTCCACTTTGTTCAAATGTTGAAATCAAGTGGCCTACCTTTGAGTGCACAAAACATTAAGAACATTAAGTTCCTAATGTTTGGTATATTCAGTGTATATTTCCCAGAATGAGAACGAGTTGCCAAATCCTTATATAAATGTTTCATGCTTATTGCACATTTATAAAACAGACTAGACAGCTAGTATAACAGTCTATGGCTAAAATAATCCAAGCAGAACGTGATGCAACAAACTGAACATTCATTTTCCAGAATCATTGTTCATTGATATTCACATTTTAGCAGTGTCTGCTCTGCGCATAATTTGTGCAGTTGAAACATAAAAAGGGTATCATTAGAAAAGATAACTTCTCCCCTACTACAGTAAAATAATGTCTCTGTGTGTTTCGGTGTCCACAGTGCATTCGGAAAGTATCCAGGCCCCTTCCATTTTACCACATTTTGTTATGTTGCAGCCTTATTCTAAAATTTATAAAATTATATTTTTTCCTCAATCTACACACAATATCCCATAATCAGAAAGCAAAAACAGGTTTTTTGAATTTTTGCAAATTTAAATACCTTATTTATAGAACTATTCAGACCTTTTGCAATGAGATTCGAAATTGAGCTCAGGTGAATCCTGTTTCTGTTGATCAACCTTGAGATTTTTCAGAGCAAAAATCAAGACATGAGGTCGAAATGAATGTGTCCGTAGAGCTCCGAGACAGGATTGTGTCGAGGCACCGATCTGGGGAAGGGTACCAAAATAATTCAGCAGCATTATAGCTCTCCAAGAACACAGTGGCCTCCATCATTCTTAAATGGAAGAAGTTTGGACCACCAAGACTCTTCCTAGAGCTGGCCCCCGGCCAAACTGAGCAATCGGTTTGAAAGGCCTTGGTCAGGGAGGATGGTTACTGACAGAGCTCCTCTGTGGAGATGGGAGAAGCTTCCAGAAGGACAACCATCTCTGCACCACTCCACCAATCAGGCCTTTATGGTAGAGTGGCCAGACGGAAGCCACTCCTCAGTAAGTTACGACAGCATGCTTGGAGTTTGCCAAAAGGCACCTGAAAGGTCTCTCAGACCATGAGGTCTCTCAGACCATTTGGCCTGCATACCAAACGCCACGTCTGGAGGAAACCAGGCACCGTCCATACAGTGAAGCATGGTGGTAGCAGCATCATGCTGTGGGGTTGTTTTTCAGCGGCAGGGACTGGGTCAGGATCGAGGGAAAGATGAACGGACAAAGTACAGAGATCCTTGATGAAAACCTGCTCCAGAGTGCTCAGGACCACAGACTGGGGTGAAGGTTCACCTTCCAACAGGACAATGACCCAAAGCACAGAGCCAAGACATTGCAGGAGTGGCTTCGGTACAAGTCTCAATGTCCTTGAGTGGCCCAGCCAGAACCCGGACTTGAACCCAATCTAACATCTCTGGAGACCTGAAAATGGCTGTGTAGCGACACTCCCCATCCAACCTGACAGAGCTTGAGAGGATCTGCAGAGAACAATGGGAGAAATTCCACAAATACAGGTATGCCAAGCTTGAGCGTCATACCCAATTAGACTCAAGGCTGTAATTGCTGCCAAAGGTGCTTCAACAAAGTACTGAGTGAAGGGTCTGAATATTTATGTAAATGTTCAGTTTATTTTTAATTAACTTGCAAACATTTCTAAAAACCTGTTTTTGCTTTGTCATTATTGGGTATTGTGTGTAGATTGATGAGTGGAACAAATTATTTTATCCAGTCTAAAATTAGGCTGTAACGTAACAAGATGTGGGAAAGTTAAAGGGGTCTGAATACTTTCTAAATGCACAGTATGACCGATTCTTTTGGACCAAACCTCAAATGCAAATAGCGAGTTGAACACTTTTCAGAGAAGAAGAAGTGATCTCTCATCTTTGTTGTGTGAGTGGCAGGGGCATGGTGTGTGTGTGTGCAAACAGAGAGGAAGAGGCGAAGCGAGAGGTTTCACGCTCGCCAAAAAAAGCCCAATACGTTTCTATTTGCTTATTTTGGACCTAAACTTCTCGCCTGCCTTTTCCCACCTTTGGAACAATGACTCCCATTGTTACGGTGGAGACATGAGCATCTTGCTCTTATATACAGATCTCTGGTGTAAATGGGAATGTGCAGACAGCACACTAGGAGCATAGGAGACGAGACCAAAAAGACAACATGAGAGCAAGCGGACATAAATGCTCATAAAAACGATTCTTGCGATACAGGCATCTGGAATATCGCACAAAAACATTCATTCAATATAGTCGCCCTACACTCCACTTGGAATAATCATTGAACAAGGAATAAACCACTTAGTGACCAAAAGCCACACGATGGAAACTCTTACAATGTGTGCTTAGCGTGCAAGACTTATTTAAACAGGTAGCCCAATTCTGATCTTATATTTTTTTCACTAAATTGGTATTTTGACCAATCAGATCAGCTCTGAAAAATATCTGATGTGAAAAGATCTGATTGATCAATACGAATTAGGTGGAAAGAATATCAGAATTGGTCTGCCTGTCTAAACGCAGCCAAAGGGTTAAGGATGGAAATCTGGGATGGATGCGATTCCTACAAGACTACCACACTCAGTATTCTCCTCCACAATCCCACAGCATTGGCCATCCAGACAGTCCTCTCCTAATGTTTTAGATTGAGCAACAACAAAATTCAAACAAAAGCCATTGTTCAGAAAAGAAAATCCAATCCTCAGTTTAATATTCATTCGATTGAGATCAGAAGTAAAACAAAGGAATAGCCTAAGCACTCAAAAATACTGAACAAAAATAAAAGCAACAATTTTTTTTTTTTACTGAGTTACAGTTCATATATAAGAAATCAGTCAATTGAAATTCATAGGGGCCTTAATCTATGGAAAATACAGATATGCATCTGTTGGTCACAGATAACTTTTTAAAAAGTAGGGGCGTGGATCAGAAAACCAGTCAGTATCTGGTGTGACCATTTGCCTCACAGTGTGACATCTTCGCATAGTGTTGATCAGGCTGTTGATTGTGGCCAGTGGAATGTTGTCCCACTCCTCTTCAACAGCTGTGCGAAGTTACTGGATATTGGCGGGAACTGGAATACGACAATCCAGAGCATCCTCAAATGCTCAATGGGTGACATGTCTGGTGAGTATGCAGGCCATGGAACTGGGAGATTTTCAGCTTCCAAGAATTGTGTACAGAACCTTGAGACAAGCATTATAATGCTGAAACATACGTTGAAGGTGGTGGATGAATGACATGACAATGGGCCAGGATCTCATCACGGTATCGCTGTGCATTCAAATTGCCATTGATAAAATGCAATTGTGTTTGTTGTCTGTAGCTTATGCCTGCCCATACCAGAACACCACCATGGGGCATTCTGTTCACAACTTTGACATCAGCAAACCGCTCGCCCACACGACACCATACACGTGATCTGCAGTTGTGAGGCTGGTTGCACGTACTTCGAAATTCTATAAAACAAGGGGGCTTATGGTAGAGAAATGAACATTACATTCTCTGGCAACAGCTCTGATGGACATTCCTGCAGTCAGCATGCCAATTTCACATTCCCTCAACTTGAGACACCTGTGGCATTGTGTGTGTTGTATGACAAAACTGCACATTTTACAATGGGCATTTATTGTCCCCAGCACAAGGTGCACCTGTGTAATGATCGTGCTGTTTAATCAGCTTCTTGATATGCCACACCTGTCAGGTGGATGGATTATCTTGGCAAAGGAGAACTGCTCACTAACAGTTATGCAAACAAATGTGCACAACATTCAAGAGAAATAAGGTTTTTGCGCATATTGAACATTTCTGGGATCTTTTACATCAGCTCATGAAACATATTTTTGTTCAGTGGAAATAAAATAAAAGCCTGATGCTGATATCATATAAAAACATTTAGGCCTAGATTATATTGGGAGAAGACTGAAGTTCATACAGTGCATTTGGAAAGTATTCAGAACCCTTTACTTTTTCCACATTGTGTATAGAATAAGGCAGTAACGTAACAATTAACACACAATACGAAACTGCAAAACGAAACTGCAAAACTTAAATAACACATTATTTCAGACCTTTTACTCAGTACTTTGATGAAGCATCTTTGGCAGCGATTACAGCCTCTAGTCATCTTGGGTATGACCCTACAAGCTTGGCACATCTGTATTTGGGGAGCTTCTCCCATTCTTCTCTGCAGATCAACTCAAGCTCTGTCAGGATGGATGGGGAGCGTCGCTGCACAGCTATTTTTTGGTCTCTCCAGAGATGTTCGATCGGGTTCAAGTCCGGGCCCTGGCTGGGTCACTCAAGGACATCCAGAGAAGCCACTGCTCCCGAAGCCACTCCTGCATTGTCTTGGCTGTTTGCTTAGGGTCGTTGTCCTGTTGGATGGTGAACCTTCGCTCACGTCTGAGGCCCTGAGCACTGTGGAGAAGGTTTTCATCAAGGATCTCTGTACTTTGCTCCGTTCATCTTTCCCTCGATCCTGACTAGTCTCCCAGTCCCTACCGCTGAAAAACATTCCCACAGCATGATGCTACCACCACCATGCTCCACCGTAGGGATGGTGCCAGGTTTCCTCCAGATGTGGAATTTGGCATGCAGGCCAAAGAGTTCAATCTTGGTTTCAGACCAGAGAATCTCGTTTCTCATTGTCTGAGAATCCTATCGGTGCCTTTTGCCAAACTCCAAGCGGGCTGTCATGTGGCATCTACTGAGGAGTGGCTTCCGTCTGGCCACTCTACCATAAAGGCCTGATTGGTAGAGTGCTGCAGAGATGGTTGTCCTTCTGGAAGGTTCCCCCATCTCCACAGATGAACTCTGGCGCTCGGTCAGAGTGACCATCAGGTTCTTGGTCACCTCCCTGAAACCTCTCGCTTCGCCTCTTCCTCTCTGTTTGCACACACACACCATGCCCCTCCCCCTGCATTTGGCCAGGCAGCCAGCTCTAGGAAGAGTCTTGGTGGTTCCAAACTTCCTCCATTTAAGAACGATGGAGGCCACTGTGTTCCTGGCAATGCTGCAGAAATGTTTTGGTACCCTTCCCCAGATATGTGCCTCAACACGATCCTGTCTCGGAGCTCTACGGACAATTCCTTTGACCTCATGGCTTGGTTTTTACTCTGGCATGCACTGTCAACTGTGGGACCTTATATAGAAAAGTGTGTGCCTTTCCAAATCATGTCCAATCAATTGAATTTACCACAGGTGGACTCCAATCAAGTTGTAGAAACATCTCAAGGATGATCAACAGAAACAGGATACACCTGAGCTCAATTTCGAGTCTCATAGCAAAGGGTCTGAATACTTATATAAACAAGGTATCTGTTTATTTGTAATATATTTGCAACATTTTCTAAAAACCTGTTTTCACTTTGTCATTATGGGGTATTGTGTGTAGATTGATGAGGACTTTATTTATTTAGTCAATTTTAGAATAAGCCTGCAACGTAACAAGGAGGGAAAGGTCAAGGGGTATGAATACTTTCTGAATGCACTGTATGTAATGGAAATGTGTGACATACTGAACTCGCTGCCTGCTTTTCCTACTGCCATAAACCCTGACCAGAGGAAAACAATTATTCTACAAACCACATATGCTGGAAATGAGTCATACATCATTTCTAGTTGGTCTTATTCTAGACATGTAGGCCTAAAGTGCTGGTGGTGCACATGGTGTTGTAGTATTTGAACTCTGGGCACCATACAGCAAAGACAACATGTCTTTCTGAATTTCAGACAAGAGAGGAAAGGATTTTCTTAAGTAACCATGGGATTGGTTGGCCAGGAAGCCAGAGGTCTTTCATCCCTTTTGCGCTCACTCTTCAAGTCATTCCACCTCAAAAAGCACAAGTAAGAGGATTTACACCCACCATCTCAGATATTTCTAATTACAGGAACTATAAGAATGGCATTCCTGAAACATTATTTTGTTTAAATAGAATTGGTCATTTAAAATGTATAGGATTGACTGACTGCATTGGTTCTTTTTATAAGAAACATTGTGTTGAAAATCCAAAAATGTTTGCATAGTCAATTTCCACACAGTTCTGACACACACACTCTTACCCCACCAGACATGCCACCAGGGGTCTTTTCCACAGTCTCCAAATCCAGAACAAATTCAAGAAAGTATACAGCATTATATAGAGCCATTATTGCATGGAACTCTGTTCCATCTCATATTGCTCAAATGAACAGCAAACCTGGTTTAAAAAAACTGAAAGCCAACATCTAACTGCACAACACCTCTCCCCTATTTGACCTAGATAGTTTTTGTGTATGTATTGATATGTAGGCTACAGTGAGTTAGGCTAGGGCGATATATACCATATACCGGGGTATTTCTCTCCAGCTCAGGGACCCAGCTATGCATTTGGTTTGCTAACTTCATAGATCTAAGTGGCTAGATGTCAAGATCAAGAAGTATTTTTATTTTATTTTACCTTTATTTAACTAGGCAAGTCAGTTAAGAACACATTCTTATTTTCAATTATGATTTTTGTCCCTTGTTCAAAGAAATTAGCCATTGAAGTCACTTGCAATTTTTACCATAAATTGGTCTGAAAATACCAAGTTTTGCCCACAGATGCCGCTGTCCCTGCTACTGCCACCACACCCTTTTATACATTTTGCTGGTCTTGTGTTTATTCAATGGATCACATAATTTTCTTTGCAACTTTGTGTAGAAAACCAACAGCTTTTGCTCATGATGAAAATATATTGTGTGGTCAAGCCAGTCCTCCATGGAAGCAATTCAGTTTGTATTTCTCTTAGCAACCTAATGCGTCAACCCAAATCTCATTGAATAGTCCCAAAGAAATGGCAGCTCTGATGGCTATCCATATGGTGAAAGTATTTTCCTACAAGCCCAAAACTTTGATGGAGAAATGGACTAGTGACAAAAAAATGTGACAACCCTTATAAAATACAATGTGTTTTTCAATAAAATGATTAGAAAACGTCTCTATACGTACTGTGGTTAGTGACATTTTCCATTCAACCAAACACCATTGCTAAACACTATACAGTGTGTGTTTGGGCCTTTTTTGGGATTGATGTAATAAAACACAAGACACCATTAAAATGAATAAAAGGGTGTGGTGGCAGTAGCAGGAAAAGTGGCATCTAGTGGGCAAAACTTGGTACTTTGACTACATTATGGTAAAGATTACAAGCAACTTCAATGGAAAATTTCTCTGAACAGAGGACAAAAACCATCACCAGATTCAAAGGGAATGTGTTAAAGGTTGAAGAAGCAATACTCCAAGCAGCAGCTCTATACTACTTGTCAGACATAGAGAGTTGATACTGTATACTGGTTATTGGGGTGGGATTGGCGTGGGGTGATGTTGGCTTTTTACCATTTTATTGGGTTCTTCACAATTATGGTCGAAATCAGATGTTTGGTGCTATATATTTACTGAAGGTTATATGAACCCTGTGAATATAAAAATGGCCAATTTAGGTGTAATCAATTCACTTAATTTCTCAGAGATCAAATTATATTCCATATTTCAGGAATGCTAATCTTATGTTTCTAACTACAGAAACGATTTCTGCTGAAATGACCCCTTTACGATTCTGTTCCAGACCAGCACAGAACGTCTGGACGAGATACGCCTTTTTTCTCTGTCTTTGGGAGACCTGCTCAACCACTTCACAAATCAAAAGAAACTTCCTCGAAAATTAAGCCAAACTGCAGACAAATATAATTTCAATAACCAGCCTACAGAAAGACATAGCTTCAACTTCATAGAATGTCTATGACAAAGTTATCTCCATAACTTTTATTCTCCCTCCAGCAGGACCGTACAATCTGGTTTATAACCACACACCACACACACACTGACCCTGTATAAGCCAACAAAGGCCAGCCGCAGCTCCAGAGGACACATAAGGCCATGAGCCATAATGATGAGTATTGTTTACTCTCTCGGTCCTCTACGCCCAGCTGGAAGCCTGGGCACTGGCTAGTGCTCAGTCTGGCACAACTCAAATATAAATATATTGATTAGAATAGACAGACATGCCTTTCTTTGACATGTCAAATACTGAATCATGTCTGATTATCTATTCATGGCATTTCTATCTGCAAAGTCCAGTATGTTGCATCCTCCTGAACACAGGGACAACACCAGTCCTGCCTGGCAAAGATAGACAATATGACTGGAAATCCAATCCACACAAGTATTGGAACATGAGGGTTTGATCATGTATTCTAACATGATATTTCCTTCATAAAAGGCCACCCCTGCTAAGTCATTGTCAACATCCCCCCAAAAAAATATGTAACTTTTTTGTACACCAGGGGTCTGCCAAGACACCCTTTGAAAGGGACCGTGTGAGATTTTGGCATTTAGGTCCCTTTTTTCGATTTACCCAGAGTCAGATTAACTCATGGATACAATGTGTTTTTACAGTTCGAAGTTGCCAACTAGTGTTAAAGCAATTGCTAACCAGGGTTAGCGCAATGACTGGAAGTCTATGGGAATAGTTCATGTTGACTTCCAGTCATGGGAACAACTAGCATGCTAGCGGTTCCTGTAGACCAGGGGTCGGCAACCTAAGGCACGCGAGCCAGCCTTGGCACGCGAGGGTATTTGCCGTGGCACGCCAATGCTTGGCAAGTCATCCCACCCCCCCAAAATAATACAAATATTTAAATTATATAGGCGGCACTGAAGATGAGACTAGTTTTCGCATAGCTAACAGATAGCAAACCTTAAGTTATTTAAAAAAAAGTTAAGGGCACAAAATGTCATCAGCAAAGAAAAATAAGGCAAACGTCCACTCATTTATTGCCTATGATTCCTTTTACTTTAGGGCCAGGCTGTTTGCGCTCTGTTGTAAAACTGCTATTTGTCAGACATCAAGTGCACATTGCATTTTGAAACGAGACATGCGGACCAGGCAGAAGGAATCAAGAGGGCCGTGTCCAGGTATGAAAAGCAAGGCACTGTGGGGTTTTTTCATAAAAAAATTGCACAGTGCATTGCTAAACATGGAAAACCATTTATTGATGGGGAATATATCAAGGCTTTCCTCGGTAGTTCATAGGCTTTATTTGATGGATTGCCTAACAGACACAATCTTCTCAAAGATAAGACATGCATGTGTCTGCCAGAACTGTTGAAAGGCATGTTCCCAAAATAGCTGAAAGGGTAAAGGAGTTGCAAACTGTAGAGTTAAAAGATGCACCTGTGTTCAGCGTGGCTCTTAATGAGTGTGGATGTGAATGACATTACACATCTGGCAGTAGTTGCAAGATACTGTGACAGAGCAGGTACGCAAGTAGCTGCTTTGTCTAAAACAGATACATGGTAACACTAAAGGGGAAGGTGTAGCAAAAAAGCCTTCACGGATCATTTTGAGGAGAGGTTTCGAAATTAACAACATATTCACTATTACAACTAACCGTGCCCCCACTATGGTGGGGAAACAGGATTCGTAAAGCTGATTGAAGATATGATTGGCCACCCCGTGGTTAAATTTCACTATCATTCAACAAGAGAAACTGTGTTCCAAGAATTCAAATTCCGATTTAGGTACTGTAATGGCTACTGTAATTAAAATTGTGAATTCCCTTGTTGCTCGCTCATATGTCACAGTGTCAGTCACTGCTGGAAGCTCTTGAACAAATCCACAAAGACTTGCCTCTCCACTGCAGTGTCAGGTGGTTAAGTGGAGGGAAGGTTCTGGAACGGTTCGTGGAGTGTTTGGATACATTTGAAGCCTTTCTGGCTACAAAAAGGGCCAAAACTACCCAGAGCTTGAGGATGAGGATTGGCTTGTAAAACTGGATGTTTCTCACTGACATAACAGGTCACCTCAATGAGCTCAACCTGTGCCTGCAGGGTGCAGGCCAGACAGTGCTGGATCTGTTCCATGCACATAAGGCATTCCCTGCCAAGCTAGAAGTCTACTTGCGGGATATTCAAAGTGGAAAGTTCCGCTACTTCAAGCAACTCAAAGGGCTGTCAACGCGACACACTGTCAGTACATGGGGATGCTGTACAAGGGGGTGCTGAAGTCCGAGTTCTCTGTCCGATTTTCAAGCAACATCTATTTTGATGAAGCCAGAGAACTTTGAGGAGAGCAACTTGGGTCTGTCTGTGTGTCACTGGATAGGGACCGAGGACTCTGAAATGCAGCTGTTCTAGCTCAAGGCAACCTCCCTTTGGTCATCAAAATTCACAGCGCTGCGCAATGAACATGAAGACAGAGAAATCAGGGGGCCTCCATTATCCACTGTTGGGAGAGCCTGCCAGTGAAAGATGACAGTCTGCAGAAGGTTGCATGTGTAATGCTTTCAGTATTTGGATCCATATATCTATGTGAACATATCTTTCACACATTAAGTCGATCCCCTCACGCAGCCGGCTGGCAACATACCACTCGGAAGCCTGTGTACAGCTAAAAGTCTCCAAATATGGCGCAGATATGTGTCTCGGCAATGGGAAGCAGAGACAAGAATCAAAAAAAATCAAAAAATCGGTAAGATGAGATTTTCAATACAAAATGATATAACCTTGTGATGTTCATGGCAGTAAATTTCAGTAAGTAGTAATGTGAACGTGTGTGTGTTGCAGAGGATTTGGAATAAGAGACTGGGGAGACAGGAGACTAAGTAGACTACGATTCTCAGCAGCAGATATGGACTTGATCATACAGAAATAAGTCATTTTTTATTACATTCAGTTATGTTTAGGGCTGTTGGTAGGCCTAACAGTCATCTCAGTCTTTTTACAAACTGAACCTTGTATTCTGCAATAACATTTTATATTTAAATCACATTTATTATTCAGCCCTTTTAATTCTGTAGCCTGTTTTAATGGAACGGTTCGACAAAAATGCAAGTAATGAGGTGCAATTTATACACATTATTAACAAAGAGTTATAACTAACATTTCCAAGTGTTGTAACAAAATTTCCATAGAAAAACAATTGAAACGTCTGATAAATGCAATTGAAAACGGCAAGGAAGTGTCACATCACAACGAAATTATGATTCTATCTTGATGAAAACGCAAAGGAATATTGTCCATAAATCAAAACACTAAACATATTAAAGCCACTAAATTCAGGCCATCAAGTCACAATAAGGACGACTTCAAAATGCAGATATCAAAATGACCATTGCATTAACACAGCTAACCACAACAGCATATTTCAGGCAAATATACATAATGCATTAAGAGGCATAACATCAAAGGAATTACTTACAATCACCAAGGATGCATGCCAAACAAATTCAACCAAACAATGGCAAAAATCCCTAAGTACAATACAAAGATCTATAAATGCGTTTTAAAAGGAGTGAAGACCACGCTGGATTCAACACCTTGGACAGAGCCTTGGTGCGGCTTTGCTCATCTGGGCTCCCGAGCAGTCTAAGACACTGCATCTCAGTGCAAGAGGCGTCACTACAGTCCCTGGTTCAAATCAAGGCTGTATCACATCCGGCCGTGATTGGGAGTCCCATAGGGCGGCGCACAATTGGCCCAGAATCGTCCGGGTTTGGCCGTCATTGTAAATAAAAATCTGTTCTGAACTGACTTGCCTAGTTAAATAAATACAAATCTGATGTAGGTAGGCCTATAGTGGAGCTCTGCGATGCTAATAGAAAGCTCCTCTGTTTAACAAGCTATGGAATTCTCCCGTTTCTGGGCAATTAGACATTCAATAGACAATTAGTTGTACTGCACATATGAAAATCATAACTGGCATGCAGATCAGTAGAAATGGTAGGATAAATTCTAAAATTGGCACTAGACACAAGAGGTTGCTGTAGACTTAGTCATCACACCAACACTAGATAGCAACGGGTTGCAAAACTACCTACAACTTCCTTCAATCTGCACGCAGAGACATAAAAATAGTATCCATGATGAGTTCATCTGACTAAGTAGAAAAAGGGCTAAGTTGCCAAGATCTTGCACTATCCCTTCAAGATAGGAGTGACAAGTTGCAACTTATGTATAGCAAACAGCAAGCAGTGGCACAAATGAGAGCCAGCAGCACACAGCTGTCAGCCCAGCCAGTAAGGACATTTTGAGGATACTGAAACTGAGACATTTCCTGTTCTTTCTGCAGGTGGCCACTGACGTCAGAAACATGCCATTAAACTGCTTCTATTAAAATATATTTCCTAGCCTAGAAAGCCCAGCTCAAAACATTATGTAGGCTACAGTTGGATTACCATTCATTTCAATCAGTAACTATGTATTGAAAATGAATCCATACTGAATGGCATTGTTAGACACGGTGGTCATCCTCTGTTCAACATCTTTCAGTCTCTCACTGGAAGGCTAATAACACAGAAATGCTGTTGCGGCCTGTCGGGCTAGCTAGCACTCTAAACATCATTGGCTGGCTATGCCATGTTATGTTATGAAATGGGCCTTTAACTACAGCTATATCACGGATGACATGGGCCACAAAACAGTAATAGCCAAACTGACAGTCTACTCCTAAATCAGACTCCGATATCAGCTATGTCCATGATGACATTGGAGGTAACAAATAAATAAATAAATGCTACTGATCTAGTTAGCTAGCTGATTAGCTATGTATGTCTTCCATCATTATGGTAAGATCACTAGCTACAAAAACAATCACTGAATAGGTAGTATAACTATAACTTTAAGGACGTTGACCAGTAATTGATAAGCTTGTTGACGCACTCGTTTACAAGTTATACAAATAAATATCACAATTGACCCTACACGTCCATGATTATGCTGCTTCATCTTGCTATCTAGCTATCTAGATACATAAAATACTTCGAACAAGATCAACATGTCAACGTATCTAGCTAACGTTAGGTTGGCTCTGATCTGAGTTGATTCATAAAGGAAATAAATATGTTATTCTGAAGTCAGAATGGCATATCTTTAAACATCGCAAATCGAAAACTTTGGTAAAAACAGCTAGCTAGCTAAATTAGGAAGCTAACAGCACTCCTATACGGCTAATATGACTTATAGAAAGCCTGATATCGCAGTGCGAACTGCCCCTTGAAGGCCTAGTTTCCAATCGCAGTTTTCCGGGCCTTTGGCCTGACCAACTAGCGTTAACTAACCGTTGATGCAAGTTCATTTGGGTACGGATAGGTTGCTAGATATCTGGCTAGATTTACAGACACATTACGAATTGCTTGTTAAGAAACATTTGCATTCAGCAGAGAAGGGGCTAGTTAGCTAACTCGATAACGTGAGCTAGCTAGCTGAGCTAACTGTAGTTATGTAGCTAACGTTAGCTACTGTAGTTGTTTTGGAGTAGGCCGCGCAACCACGTCCATAGAGAAATAATTGTATGTGGTACTAGTTAACGTTAGCTCACCTAGCCAACGTTGACTAGTTAGTTTATGTCACTGTGCGACATTTCACGATTGAAACCATATTAAAACTCAGACATTACTTAGGGTTCAGGGTGGGGAACCGCCTGCCATTACCTAGATAACTTAAACGTCAACTAACTAGCAAGCAAGCAAGCAAACGAACATTGTCTGATATCGACCCGGCTTTCAACAACGTTAGCTAGTTGTTTAGCGATCAAAATAGTTAACTCCACATTGAAGACCCGTTTTCCCTGCTCTGACAGTGAGTGAGTCAGTAAACTTGGCTAACTAGCTAGCCAACGTTAGCTACCTTCTGCCAGAACCAACTAACTTAGCACGTTTACAATCCAAGTTGAATTCTTCAATGATTAAAGACGTGTATCAATGTATTTCAGGCCAATAAAATGTCAAACAAAAGAAATAGCTAGCTAATGTTACCAAGTCAGCTGCCATACCCACACTACACCAGTTGACAATGTTAAGAGCACAAGCTAAGTTAGCTAGCAAACTAGCAGCTAAAAACTTACCAGGAATTTGATAGGACTTCTCTATTCACGAACTACTCCAGCCTTGACGATTGTGTCGTTGTTTATGACATAAATGTGTCCTATATACTGCTATTTCATATTAAGCTCAACTGTCTGTTAGAATAACCTGGTTCCTTGGTTTTTTTTGGTCATATCTTGGGTGTTTTTCCTGCGTCACCAGCGCGGTAGCAGCCCCCCCGACTCTGTCTAGTCAGTTCGGTCCTAGCCAGTCAGTCACAGCTTGCTGCTAGCAGAGAACCGCTTCAACATGGCGGAAGCACAGCCCTGAACAACGTCGCTGGTGAAAACAGATGCCAAACGCCTTTCGAACTCCAACCGTCAACATTAGTTAGCGAGCCAACTACTAGCTCTTCTGTGTAGCATCACTTTGCAAATGGAACCCGTGCTGAATGGTCAAAAATCCATACAATGTAGATGGTTGACTCTAACCCCGATATTGGATTCGCTTATCCAGGATTTTATTTAAACCCCGATTTCAACGCTTGTTGAACCAAAAAGGATGTTTGTAGGCCTATATATCGCCTCCTACTGTCATGGATCTGTTGTTGAGTCTGTTGGTCAGATATTCAACAACAAAAATCAGCGGACATTGAAAACATATAAATTGGTCAGAGATAAATATTTATAGATGAATATGACCTATCATAAATAGTTTATTATTGGGCTAATAAGACACATTTCAATTGGCCCAAGGAGTAAAAACTAAGGCTCTGTTCAAATACCAATAGGACACATTGAAATACATCCCTTCCTTTATTCTTTCATGTGGGTGATTACTGATCTGACATGATTAGTGAAATCAATGCATTCTTCAATGAAGCAATCATTTTTAATTTGAACAAGGCCCCCAAAAGGTGTCCCCTTCCAGGTGCAGCGGGTCCCCTTGGCCCTTCCCAAGAGTGGGTGCCAGAAGATACCAAACCTACCTTTACGATTTTTTATACTGTGCACTGAGGTCGGAACGCAATCATGGTTACATTAAGACACCGTTAGTAATGGCAGTGTCAGCCAATCAGCTCCTTTGTTGTTCAACGCGACGTGCCATTCCATAATTGCTGCTGTGGCTACTGCTCGTTAGCGTGAGGACGAAAAGGGCAGTTTTCTGGGAAAACTAGCAGTATTTCAATCTTCTCGGTAGAGCAAGGTGGATAAAGGTAAAATTTGGAGTCCAGTGGCATATCCCACCCCTGCATTGAGGTACATTTTCTTACTCATATCTCGTTCCAGCTCCACAGTGTCTTAATGTAACCATGATTGCATTCCAACCTCAGTGCAGTTCAGTATAAACAGTCATAAAGGTAGGTTGTTATCTTATGGCAACCACTCTTGGGAAGGGCCAAGTGGTCCCGCTGCCCCTGGAATCATCTGGCAACAAGAGGGCTAGCCCCTCCAACACGTATCTGTAGAATGTGAGGAGGATGCTGGTACATCAGCTCATAGACAGATGAGGAGGGGTCAGGTTACTAAACTTTGTCTCTCACTCTGTGTGTGTGTCTGTGTGAAAAAGGCAAATGTTTAGATAGTGTTCACCTCATTTGCTTGATGTATTGAGCCCCTCTAAATTGCTGAAGATCCCTAGGTTACAGTTCATATAATGAAATCAGTCAATTGAAATGAATAAATTAGGCCCTAATCTATGAATTTCACATTAATGGGAAAACAGATATGCATCTGTTGGTCATAGATACAGTACCTAGGGCGTAGATCTTAAAACCAGTCAGTGTCTGGTGTGACTACCATTTGCCTCATGCAGCGTGACACATCTCCTTCACATAGAATTGATCAGGCTGTTGATTGTGTCCTGTGGAATGTTGTCCCACTCCTCTTCAAGAAGGTTGCTGGATATTGGAGGGAACTTGAACACTCTGTCGTACACGTCAATCCAGAGCATCCCAAACAAGCTCAATGGGTGACATGTCTGGTAAGTATGCAGGCATGAAAGAACTGGAAAAAATGTTGCTTCCAGAAATCGTGTACAGATCCTTGTGACATGGGGCCTTCCATGAAACATGAGGTGATGGCGGCAGATGAATGGCACGACAATGAGCCTCAGGATCTAGTCACGGTATCTCTGTGCATTCAAATTGTCATTGATAAAATGCAATTATGTTTGTTTTCCGTAGCTTATGCCAGCCCATACCATAACCCCACCACCGCTATGGGGCACTCTGTTCACAACGTTGACATCAGCAAACCGCTCGCCCACACAACGCCATACACATACTCTGCGGTTGTGAGGCCGGTTGGACGTCCTGCAAAATTCTCTAAAACGACATTGGAGGCGGCTTATGATAGATAAATTAACATTAAGTTATCTGGCAACAGCTATGGTGTACATTTTACAGTGGCCTTTTATTGTCCCCAGCACCAACTTCTTGATATGCAACACTTGTCAGGTGGATGGATTATCTATGCAAAGGAGAAATGCTCACTAACAGGGATGTAAACAAATTTGTGCACAATATTTGAGAGAAATAAGCTTTTTGTGCGTATGGAACATTTCTGTGATCTTTTATTTCAGCTCATGAAAGATGGGACCAACACTTTACATGTTGCGTTTATGTTTTTGTTCATTGTAGAAGAAGATAAAAGGAAATACTCAAAGACTTGAAGTCCAGTGTACAATTACCTTTGGTTAGGATCAGAGACCTGCACAGTATGAATGAATGAACTATGAACTACTGTTGGGAGACAACAGCTAGAGAAAGCGCTCAACTGCTGACTCACTAGACAGCCACAGTCCAGCGGCTAGAGCGGGATTAACCCCTGCACACACATTTTCCCTCTACAGCTGTGTGTGTGTGTGTGTGTGTGTGTGTGTGTGTGTGTGTGTGTGTGTGCCTGTTTGTGGGTGCATGTGTGTGGATAATTGTTTGTGTGTGTTCCAGCACTTTCCCTTTATCTCCTCTTTTGTGCATCAACCCTCATGCCTGTCCTCTGTCCTGTCAGTGGTTTGAAATTTCAGCCAGGGCACAGTTGTTCTTGAAATCTACAAGTAGGTGAAGCAATCTGGTAAATCCATAATCTGACCATTATCTGCTTTCTCTGTTCTCCCCAGAGCTTTGTCACTTTTCCAGACAAGGCAGCCATGTAATGCAATAAGAGACTTTGACAGTTATTTGAAGAGTTTATTTCCAAAACACTATGTCCATTTTTACCAGTGTGCTCTTTCTTTTTAAGAAGGTACCAAATAGTTGATTTGGCCACATCCAATTTTTTTGCTAGCTCTCTGATGGGTTTGTTTATATTTTTCAGCCTAATGATGGCTTGTTTCACTGGCAGTGACAGCTCTTCGGACTTCATGTTGAGTGTTTACAGCAACAGATTCCAAATGCAAAAGCCACACTTGAAATCAACTCTAGACCTTGTATCTGCTTACTTGTAAATTAACTAATGAGGGAATAATTCACACTTGGTCATGGAACAACTGACCAGCCAATTGTCCCATTACTTTTGGTCCCTTAAAAGGGGGGGGACCACATATAAAACGTGCTGTAATTCCTACACTGTTCACCCGATTTGGATGTACAGTTGAAGTCGGAAGTTTACATACACTTAGGTTGGAGTCATTAAAACTTGTTTTTCAACCACTCCACAAATTTCTTGTTAACAAACTATAGTTTTGGCAATTCGGTTAGGACATCTACTTTGTGCATGACACAAGTAATTTTTCCAACAATTGTTTACAGACAGATTATTTCACTTATAATTCATTGTATCACAATTCCAGTGGGTCAGAAATGTACATACACTAAGTTGACTGTGCCTTTAAATAGCTTGGAAAATTCCAGAAAATAATGTCATGGCTTTAGAAACTTCTGATAGGCGAATTGACATCATTTGAGTCAATTGGAGGTGTACCTGTGGATGTATTTCAACGCCTACCTTCAAACTCAGTGCCTCTTTGCTTGACATCATGGTAAAATCAAAAGAAATCAGCCAAGACCTCAGAAAAAACTATTGTAGACCTCCACAAGTCTGGTTCATCCTTGGGAGCAATTTCCAAACGCCTGAAGGTACCATGTTCATCTGTACAAACAATAGTACGCAAGTATAAACACCATAAACACCACTCCAACACTGCCATAAAAAAGTCAGACTACGGTTTGCAACTGCACATGGGGTCAAAGATTGTACTTTTTGGAGAAATGTTCTCTGGTCTGATGAAACAAAAATAGAACTCTTTGGCCATAATGACCATTGTTATGTTTGGAGGAAAAAGGGGGAGGCTTGCAAGCCGAAGAACACCATCCCAACCGTGAAGCACGTGGGTGGCAGCATCATGTTGTGGGGGTGCTTTGCTGCAGGAGGGACTGGTGCACTTCACAAAATCGATGGCATCATTAGGAAGGAAAATTATGTGGATATATTGAAGAAACATCTCAAGACATCAGTCAGGAAGTTAAAGCTTGGTCGCAAATGGGTCTTCCAAATGGACGATGACCCCAAACATACTTCCAAAGTTGTGTCAAAATGGCTTAAGGACAACAAAGTCAAGGTATTGGAGTAGCCATCACAAAGCCTTGACCTCAATCCTATAGAAGACTTGTGGGCAGAACTGAAAAAGTGTGTGTTCTGAGCAAGGAGGCCTACAAACCTGACTCAGTTACACCAGCTCTGTCAGGAGGAATAGGCCAAAATTCACCCAACTTATTGTGGGAAGCTTGTGGAAGGCTACCTGAAACGATTGACCCAAGTTAAACAATTTAAAGGCAATGCTACCAAATACTAATTGAGTGTTTGTAAACTTCTGACCCACTGGGAATGTGATGAAAGAAATAAAAGCTGAAATAAATCATTCTCTCTACTATTATTCTGACATTTCACATTCTTAAAATAAAGTGGTGATCCTAACTGACCAAAGACAGGGCATTTTTACTAGGATTAAATGTCAGGAATTGTGAAACTGAGTTGAAATGTATTTGGCTAAGGTGTATGTAAACTTCTGACTTCAACTGTAAATATCTTCAAATTAAACCTGGAAGTCTGCACTTTCAGCTCATTTTCATTATTTAATTTTAACTCCAATATGCTGTGGTAGACAGCTAAAATGATAACTTGGTCAATGTCCAAATATTTATATAGCGTTTTGCAAAAAAAACACATTTTAATTCACAACTAAAATCAATTAATAAAGAATCTGAGAACAGTAATATATTACACACACATGAAGGTACCCATAAGAAAAAGTTTCTGATGACAAAAAACACAGAAAGTTGAAAAATATGTGGATGTAGCGTTTGGAAATATATATATATTTTTAATGATTATCTTGTTTGTTTCACAGTTAGATTATGTGTTAATGTTTTGATTGCCATGTTATTTTGCAGCCATGTCGTATTGACTTAAAGCTATGTATCATCCTGTGAAAATGAAATGGAAGGGAATGGAAAAGTAATTCCTATTTCCTGCCTCTGGGAATTGAGGATTCAGCAGTTATTCAAATCAGAATTCCATCCTAATACCTTTACCACTGACCCTGCCAACATAATCCATGTCTTGTCATGCTTTTCTTTATCACCAGCCAGTTTCAGGTCCATGAGGAATTGAAATGAATTGCATCGCATAACTTTTATTTAATTTATTTTTCATTACATTTATTTTATAGGGACAATACACATCAATCTTCAAATATATAACATTTATACTGGTGTGTGTCTCTTTGTTTTTTCCTGTATTTTGTTTTGTCTGTGTGTTCTCCTCAGGGACAAATAAGGTGTATCTGTTATATGATCTATCTTACTAAAATGTCATGCACAGTATCCCATACGAAATGACAGGGCATATTATAAAAGTCGTATAAACAGTCAAAATACCTTAATTATCGCTCACGAAAACACTGGCGCTGATCAGGGGCCAGTGATTGTTTATGGTCTGAACTAATTGACAAATCTAGGGAATGAATACTGATCTTGGAACAGCAGAGTAAACTCTCACGGGCGACTCCTTCCATTGTTTCTCTAAAATCCGTATCCGGGTCTTCCTTTCCACCAAACCGTGATCACTTCCCGTCAGGCTGCAAAGATGGCGGTTGAACAGCGTTGAATCTTTTCTGTAATAAGCAATTAAAACGCGGATATTTGCGACTTTTTTATGGGGCGAAGTCGCCGAGCCCCTACTAAATAACTATTTTGCGCGAAATGGTGTAGAATACGTGTAAGATTGGTACCAGTTCAAAGTAATTGCGAGTCGATAGTTTTACATTTTTTCGGTCTCCATCCGTGGAGCTTGCCTTGTTATTTTAAAATGGCTCCGGTGCAGATTGGATCAGATGGGCAACTGGTCCCTATCGGGGGTACCACCTCGGCCACCCAGCCGCCACCTCCCGGACCCCCGGCCACCCAAGGGGTCCGGCTGAGCCTGCTGATTGAGTTTCTCCTGCAGAGGACCTACCATGAAATCACCCTATTGGGTGAACTGTAAGTCATGACGAGACCCCGTTCAATGCAATGCGTCTTTATTAATTGAGATTCCTTCATTTTCATAATGATTTCATAAATTGTAAAATTACGTAATACCTGAAAGTTACCAATACTGTTTCTGTCTTTCTTGCAGTCTTCCCAGAAAAACAGACATGGAAAGGTATGTGTGTCTCTTGTTTCACTGTGTGTACTCACTGATTAAATTGACTTGTCAAATTGGGAATGTTGTTGTATGTGACATCTTCTTTTGCCTGTATTTTCTACTGTTTCTTACAGAAAAATCGAGATTGTCCAGTTTTCCAGTCGGACCAGGCAGCTGTTTGTGCGTCTCCTTGCCCTAGTGAAATGGGCCAGCAACGCCGGGAAGGTGGAGAAGTGTGCGGTATGTATGCTAGACTACAGTACTCTACACCAAACACTCTCAAAGTGGGCATAGATGACCAGATACTATCTTGAGTTATGCACATAACTCTAACCTTTTCACATAAAACTTTTCAGAATTTTCCACACTGACATCAATGCAGTGTTTATGTTTAACTTTGAGTTAGGCCTACTTGCACATAATTCAAAATAATACTGAGTACGGTCATAAGCTAACCTGACCTTTAACCCCTAACCTCCTGTTTTCACGGTAACAGATGATATCCAGCTTTCTGGACCAGCAGGCCTTCCTATTTGTGGACACGGCTGATAGGCTGGCATCGTTGGCAAGGGACGCCCTGGTGCACGCCCGCCTGCCCAGCTTTGCCATCCCGTTCGCAATCGACGTGCTCACCACCGGGTCATACCCTCGCCTGCCCACCTGCATACGGGTAAGACACTCCTAACTAGTCTGTGTCCACTGTGTTCATTTTCATTTTTTCCCCCATAGTCTATTGTTTTGACCTCTTGACCTGGCCTCTTATTTTAATTGAAAGCTGGTTCTCAGTTGACTTGCCTGGTTAAATAGTGGTCAAATAGAATGAGACACCTGATGCCTCTGTGTTCGTAAGCCACTATGGTTGAAGTAGCCTCGGTGCCTGTCTAGTTTGGCCAAAAATGCTGTTGTTCATGTATGTACTCTGTCAGTTGTGTGCGATGTACATTATGTGCACAAACACAGAAATCTTTAG